>NW_027591122.1:0-102500 GCF_964213995.1 Mustelus asterias
AGAGAGAGATAGAACAAGAGAGAGAGAGAGAGAAGAACGAGAGAGAGACAGAACAAGAGAGGGAGAGACAGAATGAGAGAGAGAGAGCGAGAGAGAGAGAGAGAACGAGAGAGAGACAGAACAAGAGAGGGAGAGACAGAACGAGAAAGAGAGAGCGAAAGAGAGAGGGAGAACGAGAGAAAGACAGAATGATGCTGTGAAGAAGGCCTATAGTGTGTTAGCTTTTATTAACAGGGGGTTGGAGTTTAAGAGCCGTGGGGTTATGCTGCAACTGTACAGGACCTTGGTGAGACCACATTTGGAATATTGTGTGCAGTTCTGGTCACCTCACTATAAGAAGGATGTGGAAGCGCTGGAAAGAGTGCAGAGGAGATTTACCAGGATGCTGCCTGGTTTGGAGTGTCGGTCTTATGAGGAAAGGTTGAGGGAGCTAGGGCTGTTCTCTCTGGAGCGGAGGAGGCTGAGGGGAGACTTAATAGATGTTTATAAAATGATGAAGGGGATCGATAGAGTGAACGTTCAAAGACTATTCCCTCGGGTGGATGGAGCTATTACAAGGGGGCATAACTATAGGGTTCGTGGTGGGAGATACAGGAAGGATATCAGAGGTGGGTTCTTTACGCAGAGAGTGGTTGGGGTGTGGAATGGACTGCCTGCAGTGATAGTGGAGTCAGACACTTTAGGAACATTTAAGCGGTTATTGGATAGGCACATGGAGCACACCAGGATGATAGGGAGTGGGATAGCTTGATCTTGGTTTCAGATGAAGGTCGGCACAACATCGTGGGCCGAAGGACCTGTTCTGTGCTGTACTGTTCTATGTTCTATGATGCGCGACAATCAAGCACGAGGTACAAGGCTTCAGCGATTGAAGGCTTTTATTGACAAACAATGGAACTATTTAAACACGAGTACACCATTCCAGACTGGAGGGGTCCCGCCTGAGCAGAGGGTCTTATACCTCTCCCAGGAGGCGGGGCCCGACCGGGATGTGCCATAACAGCATCCACCACAGGTATATTAATCCCACAGTGCAAACACCCTAACCCAACAACAACATTATAACAACCCCACAGTGTCAACACCCTAACCCAACAGCAACATTGGAATAACCCCACAGTGTCAACACCCTAACCCAACAGTAACATTATAACAACCCCACAGTGTCAACACCCTAACCCAACAGCAACATTATAACAACCCCACAGTGTCAACACCCTAACCCAACAGCAACATTATAACAACCCCACAGTGTCAACACCCTAACCCAACAGCAACATTGGAATAACCCCACAGTGTCAACACCCTAACCCAACAGCAACATTGGAATAACCCCACAGTGTCAACACCCTAACCCAACAGCAACATTATAACAACCCCACAGTGTCAACACCCTAACCCAACAGCAACATTATAACAACCCCACAGTGTCAACACCCTAACCCAACAGCAACATTGGAATAACCCCACAGTGTCAACACCCTAACCCAACAGCAACATTATAACAACCCCACAGTGTCAACACCCTAACCCAACAGCAACATTATAACAACCCCACAGTGTCAACACCCTAACCCAACAGCAACATTGGAATAACCCCACAGTGTCAACACCCTAACCCAACAGTAACATTATAACAACCCCACAGTGTCAACACCCTAACCCAACAACAACATTATAACAACCCCACAGTGTCAACACCCTAACCCAACAACAACATTATAACAACCCCCACAGTGGCAACACCCTAACCCAACAACAACATTATAACAACCCCCACAGTGGCAACACCCTAACCCAACAGTAACATTGGAATAACCCCACAGTGGTAACCAACGATGGTTCACCACATTCACCCCTCCTTTAAAAACAAAGGCCGGCGGGGTGAGAAAACAGACTACATATATACAAAAAAATCTACAAGTCCAGACGGTCTGGAGGACCGCACCGTCGCTGTGATCTCCTCAACACCGGTTGTGACACCGGAGCAGGTGCTTGCGGTGGCGTTCTCTCCAAAACAGCGTCCGGCTGTCCCCTCGAGGACCCACGGGCCGGTTGACCCTGGTGAAGCGGTGGTGCAGGGGATCCCAGTACCTTCTGTGGTGGCGCCGATCTCCGAGTCTCAGGCAAGCTGTCCATGGGAGTATAACTGTTATGCACTGGTCCCGGTGCTGACCGCGCCACGTCCGGGGAAGAAATAAGTGGAAGGGGGTTCGTGACAGGGGGTATGGGAGCGACAGGAGTTGCTACGTCCCCTGCGGGCGCCAGGTCTCGAATCGAGACTGTGTCCTCTCGCCCGTCAGGATATGCCACATATGCATACTGAGGGTTGGCGTGGAGGAGTTGGACCGGTTCGACCAAGGGGTCGGACTTGCGGGCCCTTACATGTCGCCGCAGAAGGACGGGTCCTGGGTACGTCAACCAGGCTGGTAAGGAGATCCCCGAGGACGACTTCCGAGGGAATGAGAACATCCTCTCGTGGGGAGTAGCATTGGTTGCCGTACACAGGAGGGAGCGAATGGAATGAAGCGCATTTGGAAGGACCTCCTGCCAACGGGAGACTGGAAGGCCCCTGGATTTCAGCGCCAGTAGGACAGCCTTCCAGACTGTAGCATTCTCCCTCTCCACCTGTCCGTTACCCCTAGGGTTGTAGGCCCGTGGTTCTACTAGAGGCAATCCCGTATGAGAGCAGGAATTGCCTCAAGTCGTTACTCATGAACGACGAGCCCCTGTCGCTATGTATGTAGCAGGGGTACCCGAACAGGGTAAAAAGATCACTGAATGCCTTACTCACCGTGGCAGTCGACGTGTCCGCACAGGGGACAACAAACGGGAACCGGGAGTATTCATCTATTATATTGAGAAAATAGACATTCCGGTCCGTTGAGGGAAGGGGGCCCTTAAAATCCACACTCAGCCTCTCAAAAGGGCGAGTGGCCTTGACCAATTGTGCCCGGTCCGGTCGATAAAAGTGCGGTTTGCATTCCGCGCAAATCCGACAGCTTCTCGTTACTGACCTGACATCCTCCACCGAGTAGGGCAGGTTGCGGGCTTTGACGAAGTGGTAGAGTCGGGTGACTCCAGGATGGCACAGGTCATTGTGGAGGGCCTTCAAGCGGTCCTCCTGCATGATGGCGCATGTTCCGCGCGAGAGGGCATCCGAGGGCTCATTGAGCTTCCCTGGACGATACATAATATCGTAATTATAGGTGGAGAGCTCAATTCTCCACCGCAAGATCTTATCGTTCTTGATCTTGCCCCTCTGCGTGTTACTGAACATAAACGCCACGGATCGCTGATCCGTGATCAGGGTGAACCGCTTCCCCGCCAGGTAATGGCGCCAGTGTCTGACTGCCTCCACAATGGCCTGAGCCTCCTTCTCCACCGCTGAGTGCCGAATCTCTGGGCCTTGAAGGGTGCGGGAAAAAAACGCGACGGGCCTGCCTGCCTGGTTTAGTGTGGCGGCTAGGGCGAAGTCAGATGCATCACTCTCCACCTGGAAAGGGATGGATTCATCCACCGCGTGCATCGTGGCTTTCGCAATGTCGCTTTTCAAAGCCTTGAAGGCCAATTGGGCCTCCGGCGTGAGTGGGAAAGTCGTGGACTTAATGAGCGGACGAGCTTTGTCCGCGTAGTTGGGGACCCACTGCGCATAATAAGAAAAGAAGCCGAGGCATCTCCTCAGTGCTTTTGCGCTAGCGGGCAAGGGAAGTTCAGTAAGGGGGCGCATACGGTCTGGATCAGGGCCGATGACCCCGTTTTCCACCACGTATCCCAGGATAGCTAACCTGCGCGTACGGAATACACACTTCTCCCTGTTATAGGTCAGATTCAGGCGAGACGCAGTGCGCAGAAAGCGTTGGAGATTCGTGTCATGGTCCTGCTGGTCATGGCCGCAGATGGTGACGTTATCCAGGTACGGGAAGGTAGCCCGCAACCCGTTCTGGTCCACCATTCGGTCCATAGCACGCTGGAAGACCGAGACCCCATTGGTGACACCAAATGGAACCCTAAGAAACTGATATAGACGACCATCTGCCTCAAAAGCCGTGTATTGTCGGTCCTCTGGGCGGATGGGGAGTTGGTGGTAGGCGGACTTAAGGTCTATGGTAGAGAACACCCGGTACTGCGCAATCTGATTGACCATATCAGATATGCGTGGGAGAGGATACGCATCCAGCTGCGTATATCGGTTAATGGTCTGACTGTAGTCGATGACCATCCGAGGTTTGTTCCCGCTTTTAACCACCACGACCTGTGCTCTCCACGGACTAGCACTGGCCTGTATGATAGCTTCTTTGAGGAGCCGCTGAACCTCAGATCTGATAAAGATCCGGTCTTCAGCGCTGTAACGCCTACTCTTAGTAGCGATGGGCTTGCAGCCTGGTACCAGATTCTTAAATAAAGAAGGTGTGGTGATCTTTAGTGTGGAAAGATTGCATGCGGGGCGCTTTGGGCAATTTGGAGGCTGCGGCTGATTCCCTACTGCCAGCGAAGGGAGTGGCCCACCGTACTGTAGGATCACACTCTTCATGTGGACCATAAAGTTCAGTCCGAGGAGAATTGGCGCACAAAGGTGCGGCAACACAAGGAGCCTGTATCGCTCGTAAATTGTGCCCTGCACCTCCAGAGTTACCACACAACGTCCTTGGATCGGTACAGACCGGGACCGTGATGCCATAGAAATTGTCTGTTTGGCAGGTAGAACCCGGAGTCCACACCTCTTTGCAGTGTCAGGGTGAATAAAACTCTCGGTGCTCCCACTGTCAAACAGACAATACACAGTACGACCATTTACCTTGATGTTCATCATTGAACAGTCAAGCCTGTGATGCTTTGCCTGGTCCAGGGTGATCGACGCCACCGTTGGCCCCAGGGCGTCACTGCATGCAGCCGAGGTTGATGCTGAGGACCCCTGCTGGTCGCTCCTGGTCATCGTCGACCATGATGGCCGCCCCCATGAATCGCATGTGGGTGAGGGCGCCAAGCGTAGCGACTCCTGGTGGTCATCCTCCTCCTCCGTCAGCCACGATGGCGCCGTCCTGGGTTCGCACGTGGTCGGACCTCGTGGGTACTGCGACGCCGATGGAGATTGTCTCCGTTCTGGAGGGTCACAGGCTGCACTGCCGTTCTTGGGCTTCGATCTGCAGACTTTCGCGTAGTGCCCCTTTTTTACCGCACTGACTGCAGATCACCGTTTTAGCTGGACACTGTTGCCGTGGATGCTTGGCCCCTCCGCAAAAATAGCACCGCGGGCCGCCTGGGGCTGCCGCCGTCGTCGGGTCGATATGGGAGCGCGAGCCCGTGGGGCGAGGAGGGATTTGTGACTGCTCCTGCCACGTTGTCTCCACGTGGTCTTCTGGATACAGAGCCAAGCTTTTCGACGCCGCCTCCAGCATCTCAGCCATCTCCATCGCTTGGGTCAGGTTGAGATTCCCTTTCTCCAACAGCTTGAGCCGGATGTACGAAGACCCTACCCCTGCCACAAACGCATCTCGGGCGAGGTCGTACATGTACTGCTCAGCCGACACAGCTTTGCAGTCGCAGCCCCTGGCAAGCTGCAGGAGCTCATTGGCGTAGTCCTCCATGGTTTCGCCCGACTGCCGACGTCGTGTAGCGAGGAGGTAACGAGCGTGAATCTCGTTGGGTGGTCTCGTGTATCGCTTTTTCAAGAGCTCGAGGGCCCTCGGGTAAGTGGTGGCCGCACGAATCGCGAGGTAGACCGTGTCGCTTACCCTCGCATGGAGGACCTGGAGTCTGTCGTTATCCGTAGTAACTGCTGCAGAGGCTGCCAGGTAGTCCTCGAAACACTTCAGCCAGTGGTCGAAGGTGTTAGAGGCGCCGACCGCACGTGGGTCCAGCGTCAGACGCTCTGGTTTCAGCATTTGCTCCATACTCTCTTTACTGTCGAGAGTTTCGTGTTTGTCAATAAAATTGATGCGCGACAATCAAGCACGAGGTACAAGGCTTCAGCTATTGAAGGCTTTTATTGACAAACAATGGAACTATTTAAACACGAGTACACCATTCCAGACTGGAGGGGTCCCGCCTGAGCAGAGGGTCTTATACCTCTCCCAGGAGGCGGGGCCCGACCGGGATGTGTCATAACAGCATCCACCACAGGTATATTAATCCCACAGTGTAAACACCCTAACCCAACAACAACATTATAACAACCCCACAGTGTCAACACCCTAACCCAACAGCAACATTATAACAACCCCACAGTGTCAACACCCTAACCCAACAGCAACATTGGAATAACCCCACAGTGTCAACACCCTAGCCCAACAGCAACATTATAACAACCCCACAGTGTCAACACCCTAGCCCAACAGCAACATTATAACAACCCCACAGTGTCAACACCCTAACCCAACAGCAACATTGGAATAACCCCACAGTGGTAACCAACGATGGTTCACCACATTCACCCCTCCTTTGAAAACAAAGGCCGGCGGGGTGCGAAAACAGGTCACATATATACAAAATTCACAAGTCCAGACGGTCTGGAGGACCGCACCGTCGCTGTGATCTCCTCAACACCGGTTGCGACACCGGAGCAGGTGCTTGCGGTGGCGTTCTCTCCAAAACAGCGTCCGGCTGTCCCCTCGAGGACTCCCGGGCCGGTTGACCCTGGTGAGGCGATGGTGCAGGGGATCCCGGTACCTTCTGTGGTGGCGCCGATCTCCGAGTCTCAGGCAAGCTGTACATGGGAGTATAACTGTTATACACTGGTCCCGGTGCTGACCGCGCCACGTCCGGGGAAGAAATAAGTGATAGGGGATTCGTGACAGGGGGTATGGGAGCGACAGGAGTTGCTACGTCCCCTGCGGGCGCCAGGTCTCGAATCGAGACTGTGTCCTCTCGCCCGTCAGGATATGCCACATAGGCATACTGAGGGTTGGCGTGGAGGAGTTGGACCGGTTCGACCAAGGGGTCAGACTTGCGGGCCCTTACATGTCGCCGCAGAAGGACGGGTCCTGGGTACGTCAACCAGGCTGGTAAAGATATCCCCGAGGACGACTTCCGAGGGAATGAGAACATCCTCTCGTGGGGAATAGCATTGGTTGCCGTACACAGGAGGGAGCGAATGGAATGAAGCGCATTTGGAAGGACCTCCTGCCAACGGGAGACTGGAAGGCCCCTGGATTTCAGCGCCAGTAGGACAGCCTTCCAGACTGTAGCATTCTCCCTCTCCACCTGTCCGTTACCCCTAGGGTTGTAGGCTCGTGGTTCTACTAGAGGCAATCCCGTATGAGAGCAGGAATTGCCTCAAGTCGTTACTCATGAACGACGAGCCCCTGTCGCTATGGATGTAGCAGGGGTACCCGAACAGGGTAAAAAGATCACTGAATGCCTTACTCACTGTGGCAGTCGACGTGTCCGCACAGGGGACAACAAACGGGAACCGGGAGTACTCATCTATGATATTGAGAAAATAGACATTCCGGTCCGTTGAGGGAAGGGGGCCCTTAAAATCCACACTCAGCCTCTCGAAGGGGCGAGTGGCCTTGACCAATTGTGCCCGGTCCGGTCGATAAAAGTGCGGTTTGCATTCTGCGCAAATCCGACAGCTTCTTGTTACTGACCTGACATCCTCCACCGAGTAGGGCAGGTTGCGGGCTTTGACGAAGTGGTAGAGTCGGGTGACTCCAGGATGGCACAGGTCATTGTGGAGGGCCTTCAAGCGGTCCTCCTGCATGATGGCGCATGTTCCGCGCGAGAGGGCATCCGAGGGCTCATTGAGCTTCCCTGGACGATACATAATATCGTAATTATAGGTGGAGAGCTCAATTCTCCACCGCAAGATCTTATCGTTCTTGATCTTGCCCCTCTGCGTGTTACTGAACATAAACGCCACGGATCGCTGATCCGTGATCAGGGTGAACCGCTTCCCCGCCAGGTAATGGCGCCAGTGTCTGACTGCCTCCACAATGGCCTGAGCCTCCTTCTCCACCGCTGAGTGCCGAATCTCTGGGCCTTGAAGGGTGCGGGAAAAAAACGCGACGGGCCTGCCTGCCTGGTTTAGTGTGGCGGCTAGGGCGAAGTCAGATGCATCACTCTCCACCTGAAAAGGGATGGATTCATCCACCGCGTGCATCGTGGCTTTCGCAATGTCGCTTTTCAAAGCCTTGAAGGCCAATTGGGCCTCCGGCGTGAGTGGGAAAGTCGTGGACTTAATGAGCGGACGAGCTTTGTCCGCGTAGTTGGGGACCCACTGCGCATAATAAGAAAAGAAGCCGAGGCATCTCCTCAGTGCTTTTGCGCTAGCGGGCAAGGGAAGTTCAGTAAGGGGGCGCATACGGTCTGGATCAGGGCCGATGACCCCGTTTTCCACCACGTATCCCAGGATAGCTAACCTGCGCGTACGGAATACACACTTCTCCCTGTTATAGGTCAGATTCAGGCGAGACGCAGTGCGCAGAAAGCGTTGGAGATTCGTGTCATGGTCCTGCTGGTCATGGCCGCAGATGGTGACGTTATCCAGGTACGGGAAGGTAGCCCGCAACCCGTTCTGGTCCACCATTCGGTCCATAGCACGCTGGAAGACCGAGACCCCATTGGTGACACCAAATGGAACCCTAAGAAACTGATACAGACGACCATCTGCCTCAAAAGCCGTGTATTGTCGGTCCTCTGGGCGGATGGGGAGTTGATGGTAGGCGGACTTAAGGTCTATGGTGGAGAACACCCGGTACTGCGCAATCTGATTGACCATATCAGAAATGCGCGGGAGAGGATACGCATCCAGCTGCGTATATCGGTTAATGGTCTGACTGTAGTCTATGACCATCCGGGGTTTGTTACCACTTTTAACCACCACGACCTGTGCTCTCCACGGACTAGCGCTGGACTGTATGATCCCTTCTTTGAGGAGCCGCTGAACCTCAGATCTGATAAAGATCCGGTCTTCAGCGCTGTAACGCCTACTCTTAGTAGCGATGGGCTTGCAGCCTGGTACCAGATTCTTAAATAAAGAGGGTGTGGTGATCTTTAGTGTGGAAAGATTGCATGCGGGGTGCTTTGGGCAATTTGGAGGCTGCGGCTGATTCCCTACTGCCAGCGAAGGGAGTGGCCCACCGTACTGTAGGATCACACTCTTCATGTGGACCATAAAGTTTAGTCCGAGGAGAATTGGCGCGCAAAGATGCGGCAACACAAGGAGCCTGTATCGCTCGTAAATTGTGCCCTGCACCTCCAGAGTTACCACACAACGTCCTTGGATCGGTACAGACCGGGACCGTGATGCCATAGAAATTGTCTGTTTGGCAGGTAGAACCCGGAGTCCACACCGTTTTGCAGTGTCAGGGTGAATAAAACTCTCGGTACTCCCACTGTCAAACAGACAATACACAGTACGACCATTTACCTTGATGTTCATCATTGAACAGTCAAGCCTGTGATGCTTAGCCTGGTCCAGGGTGATCGACGCCACCGTTGGCCCTTGGACGTCACTGCAGGCAGCCGAGGTTGATGCTGAGGACCCCTGCTGGTCGCTCCTGGTCGTCGTCGACCAAGATGGCCGCCCCCATGAATCGCACGTGGGTGAGGGCGCCAAGCGTAACGACTCCTGGTGGTCATCCTCCTCCTCCGCCAGCCACAATGGCGTCGTCCTGGATTCGCACGTGGTCGGACCTCATGGGTACTGCGACGCCGATGGAGATTGTCTCCGTTCTGGAGGGTCACAGGCTGCACTGCCGTTCTTGGGCTTCGATCTGCAGACTTTCGCGTAGTGCCCCTTTTTACCGCACTGACTGCAGATCACCGTTTTAGCTGGACACTGTTGCCGTGGATGCTTGGCTCCTCCGCAAAAATAGCACCGCGGGCCGCCTGGGGCTGCCGCCGTCGTCGGGTCGATATGGGAGCGCGAGCCCGTGGGGCGAGGAGGGATTTGTGACTGCTCCTGCCACGTTGTCTCCACGTGGTCTTCAGGGTACAGAGCCAAGCTTTTCGACGCTGCCTCCAGTATCTCAGCCATCTCCATCGCTTGGGTCAGGTTGAGATTCCCTTTCTCCAACAGCTTGAGCCGGATGTACGAAGACCCTACCCCTGCCACAAACGCATCTCGGGCGAGGTCGTACATGTACTGCTCAGCCGACACAGCTTTGCAGTCGCAGCCCCTGGCAAGCTGCAGGAGCTCATTGGCGTAGTCCTCCATGGTTTCGCCCGACTGCCGACGTCGTGTAGCGAGGAGGTAACGAGCGTGGATCTCGTTGGGTGGTCTCGTGTATCGCTTTTTCAAGAGCTCGAGGGCCCTCGGGTAAGTGGTGGCCGCACGAATCGCGAGGTAGACCGTGTCGCTTACCCTCGCGTGGAGGACCTGGAGTCTGTCGTTATCCGTAGTAACTGCTGCAGAGGCCGCCAGGTAGTCCTCGAAACACTTCAGCCAGTGGTCGAAGGTGTTAGAGGCGCCGACCGCACGTGGGTCCAGCGCCAGACGCTCTGGTTTTAGTATCTGTTCCATACTCTCTTTACTGTCGAGAGTTTTATGTTTGCTAATAAAATTGATGCGCGACAATCAAGCACGAGGTACAAGGCTTCAGCGATTGAAGGCTTTTATTGTCTAACAATGGAACTATTTAAACACGAGTACACCATTCCAGACTGGAGGGGTCCCGCCTGAGCAGAGGGTCTTATACCTCTCCCAGGAGGCGGAGCCCGACCGGGATGTGCCATAACAACATCCACCACAGGTATATTAATCCCACAGTGTAAACACCCTAACCCGACAACAACATTATAACAACCCCACAGTGTCAACACCCTAACCCAACAGCAACATTATAACAACCCCACAGTGTCAACACCCTAACCCAACAGCAACATTATAACAACCCCACAGTGTCAACACCCTAACCCAACAACAACATTATAACAACCCCACAGTGTCAACACCCTAACCCAACAACAACATTATAACAACCCCACAGTGTCAACACCCTAACCCAACAGCAACATTATAACAACCCCACAGTGTCAACACCCTAACCCAACAACAACATTATAACAACCCCACAGTGTCAACACCCTAACCCAACAGCAACATTGGAATAACCCCACAGTGGTAACCAACGATGGTTCACCACACAGAACAAGAGAGGGAGAGATAGAACCAGAGATGGAGAGACAGAACGAGAGAGGGAGAGACAGAACGAGAGAGGGAGAGACAGAACAAGAGAGGGAGAGACAGAACGAAAGAGGGAGAGACAGAACGAGAGAGGGAGGGACAGAACGAGAGAGGGAGAGACAGAACGAGAGAGGGAGGGACAGAACGAGAGAGGGAGAGACAGAACGAGAGAGGGAGAGACAGAACGAAAGAGGGAGAGACAGAACGAGAGAGGGAGGGACAGAACGAGAGAGGGAGAGACAGAACGAGAGATGGAGAGACAGAACGAGAGAGGGAGAGACAGAGTGAGAGAGGGAGAGACAGAACGAGAGAGGGAGGGACAGAACGAGAGAGGGAGAGACAGAACGAGAGAGGGAGAGACAGAACGAGAGAGGGAGGGACAGAACGAGAGAGGGAGGGACAGAACGAGAGAGAGAGAGAGAGAAGAACGAGAGAGAGAGTGAGAGACAGAACGAGAGAGAGAGAGTGAGAGAGAGACAGAACAAGAGAGGGAGAGACAGAATGAGAGAGGGAGAGACAGAACGAGAGAGGGAGAGACAGAACGAGAGAGGGAGAGACAGAACAAGAGAGGGAGAGACAGAACGAGAGAGGGAGAGACAGAACGAGAGAGGGAGGGACAGAACGAGAGAGGGAGGGACAGAACGAGAGAGGGAGGGACAGAACGAGAGAGGGAGAGACAGAACGAGAGAGGGAGAGACAGAACGAAAGAGGGAGAGACAGAACGAGAGAGGGAGGGACAGAACGAGAGAGGGAGAGACAGAACGAGAGATGGAGAGACAGAACGAGAGAGGGAGAGACAGAGTGAGAGAGGGAGAGACAGAACGAGAGAGGGAGGGACAGAACGAGAGAGGGAGAGACAGAACGAGAGAGGGAGAGACAGAACGAGAGAGGGAGGGACAGAACGAGAGAGGGAGGGACAGAACGAGAGAGAGAGAGAGAGAAGAACGAGAGAGAGAGTGAGCGACAGAACGAGAGAGAGAGAGTGAGAGAGAGACAGAACAAGAGAGGGAGAGACAGAATGAGAGAGGGAGAGACAGAATGAGAGAGGGAGAGACAGAACGAGAGAGGGAGAGACAGAACAAGAGAGGGAGAGACAAAACGAGAGAGGGAGAGACAGAACGAGAGAGGGAGAGACAGAACGAGAGAGGGAGGGACAGAACGAGAGAGGGAGGGACAGAACGAGAGAGAGAGAGAGAGAAGAACGAGAGAGAGAGTGAGAGAGAGACAGAACAAGAGAGGGAGAGACAGAACGAGAGAGGGAGAGACAGAGTGAGAGAGGGAGAGACAGAACGAGAAAGGGAGGGACAGAACGAGAGAGGGAGAGACAGAACGAGAGAGGGAGAGACAGAACGAGAGAGGGAGGGACAGAACGAGAGAGGGAGGGACAGAACGAGAGAGAGAGAAGAACGAGAGAGAGAGTGAGAGACAGAACGAGAGAGAGAGTGAGAGAGAGACAGAACAAGAGAGGGAGAGACAGAATGAGAGAGGGAGAGACAGAATGAGAGAGGGAGAGACAGAACGAGAGAGGGAGAGACAGAACAAGAGAGGGAGAGACAGAACGAGAGAGGGAGAGACAGAACGAGAGAGGGAGAGACAGAACGAGAGAGGGAGGGACAGAACGAGAGAGGGAGGGACAGAACGAGAGAGAGAGAGAGAGAAGAACGAGAGAGAGAGTGGGAGACAGAACGAGAGAGAGAGTGAGAGAGAGACAGAACAAGAGAGGGAGAGACAGAACGAGAGAGGGAGAGACAGAACGAGAGAGGGAGGGACAGAACGAGAGAGGGAGGGACAGAACGAGAGAGAGAGAGAGAGAAGAACGAGAGAGAGAGTGAGAGAGAGACAGAACAAGAGAGGGAGAGACAGAACGAGAGAGGGAGAGACAGAACGAGAGAGGGAGAGACAGAACGAGAGAGGGGGAGACAGAACAAGAGAGGGAGAGACAGAACGAGAGAGATAGAGAGAGACAGAACAAGGTGCCACACCAAAGACTGCTACACAAGATAAAGGTGCACGGATGGAGGATTGGTTAACTAACAGAAAGCAAAGAGTGGGGGAAATGGGTGTTTTTCTGGTTGGTTACCTACGCTTGTAACTCGGCCAACGTTGTCTACCTGATACGCTGCAGGAAAGGATGTCCCGAGGCATGGTACATTGGGGAAACCATGCAGACGCTGCAACAACGGATGAATGAACACCGCTCGACAATCACCAGGCAAGACTGTTCTCTTCCTGTGGGGGAGCACTTCAGCGGTCACGGGGCATTCGGCCTCTGATCTTCGGGTAAGCGTTCTCCAAGGCGGCCTTCGCGACACACGACAGCGCAGAGTCGCTGAGCAGAAACTGATAGCCAAGTTCCGCACACATGAGGACGGCCTAAACCGGGATATTGGGTTCATGTCACACTATCTGTCACCCCCACGACTTGCCTGGACTTGTAGAACCTCACTAACTATCCTGTCTGGAGACAATACACACCTCTTTCACCCAGTGGTTCCCAAACTTTTTTCACTGGACCGCACTTTCGGAATAAAAGTTTGCTCACGCCTCACCGAATTTTTTATTGATAAGAAATACATTCAAAAACAAAACAAAACAACTCCTCGCAGTGCTTGATTCATAACATAGAGCACTACTACTTTAGAACATAGAACATAGAACAGTACAGCACAGAACAGGCCCTTCAGCCCTCGATATTGTGCCGAGCTTTATCTGAAACCAAGATCAAGCTATCCCACTCCCTATCATCCTGGTGTGCTCCATGTGCCTATCCAATAACCGCTTAAATGTTCCTAAAGTGTCTGACTCCACTATCACTGCAGGCAGTCCATTCCACACCCCAACCACTCTCTGAGTAAAGAACCTACCTCTGATATCCTTCCTATATCTCCCACCATGAACCCTATAGTTATGCCCCCTTGTAACAGCTACATCCACCCGAGGAAATAGTCTTTGAACGTTCACTCTATCTATCCCCCTCATCATTTTATACACCTCTATTAAGTCGCCTCTCAACCTCCTCCGCTCCAAAGAGAAAAGCCCTAGCTCCCTCAACCTTTCCTCAGAAGACCTACCCTCCAAACCAGGCAGCATCCTGGTAAATCTCCTCTGCACTCTTTCCAGCGCTTCCACATCCTTCTTATAGTGAGGTGACCAGAACTGCACACAATATTCCAAATGTGGTCTCACCAAGGTCCTGTACAGTTGCAGCATAACCCCACGGCTCTTAAACTCCAACCCCCTGTTAATAAAAGCGAACACACTATAGGCCTTCTTCACAGCTCTATCCACTTGAGTGGCAACCTTTAGAGATCTGTGGATATGAACCCCAAGATCTCTCTGTTCCTCCACAGTCTTCAGAACCCTACCTTTGACCCTGTAATCCACATTTAAATTAGTCCTACCAAAATGAATCACCTCGCATTTATCAGGGTTAAACTCCATTTGCCATTTTTCAGCCCAGCTTTGCATCCTATCTATGTCTCTTTGCAGCCTACAACAGCCCTCCACCTCATCCACTACTCCACCAATCTTGGTGTCATCAGCAAATTTACTGATCCACCCTTCAGCCCCCTCCTCTAAGTCATTAATAAAAATCACAAAGAGCAGAGGACCAAGCACTGATCCTTGTGGCACTCCGCTAGCAACCTGCCTCCAGTCCGAAAATTTTCCATCGACCACCACCCTCTGTCTTCAATCAGACACAGTAAGAAGTTTAACAACACCAGGTTAAAGTCCAACAGGTTTATTTGGTAGCAAAAGCCACACAAGCTTTCGGAGCTCTAAGCCCCTTCTTCAGGTGAGTGGGAATTCTGTTCACAAACAGGGCTTATAAAGACACAGACTCAATTTACATGAATCATGGTTGGAATGCGAATACTTACAACTAATCAAGTCTTTAAGAAACAAAACAACGTGAGTGGAGAGAGCATCAAGACAGGCTAAAAAGATGTGTATTGTCTCCAGACAAGACAGCCAGTGAAACTCTGCAGGTCCACGCAACTGTGGGGGTTACAGATAGTGTGACATGAACCCAATATCCCGGTTGAGGCCGTCCTCGTGTGTGCGGAACTTGGCTATCAGTTTCTGCTCAGCGACTCTGCGCTGTCGTGTGTCGCGAAGGCCGCCTTGGAGAACGCTTACCCGAATATCAGAGGCCGAATGCCCCGTGACCGCTGAAGTGCTCCCCCACAGGAAGAGAACAGTCTTGCCTGGTGATTGTCGAGCGGTGTTCATTCATCCGTTGTCGCAGCGTCTGCATGGTTTCCCCAATGTACCATGCCTCGGGACATTCGATCAGACAGCCAGTTACCTATCCAATCGGCCAACTTTCCCTCTATCCCACACCTCGTCACTTTCATCATAAGCCAACCATGGGGGACCTTATCAAACGCCTTACTAAAATCCATGTATATGACATCAACTGCTGACGTGTTAGCGTTGACGTGTTGCTGTTAACGTGTTGGTGTTGGCGCTAACTTTGACATGCAGACATTGACATGTTGACATTGACATGTTGGCGTTGGCATGTTGGCGTTGACATGCTGACATTGTCATGTTGGCATTGGCATGTTGGTGTTGGTGAGTTGGCATTGGTGTGTTGACATTGGCATGTTGGTGTTGGCATGTTGACATTGGCATGTTGGCGTTGGGCGTGTTGGCGTTGGTATGTTGGTGTTGGCATGTTGACATTGGCATGTTGGCATTGGCTTGTTGGCATGTTGACATTGGCATGTTCTGTTGGCCTGTTGATTTTGACATGTTGGTGTTGGCATGTTGAGTTGACATGTTGGTGCTGACATGTTGCTGTTGGCGTGTTGATGTTGGCATTTTGGCATTGGTGTGTTGGCATTGACATGTTGGCATTGGCATTGGCATGTTGGTGTTGGCATGCTGGCATTGGCGTGTTGGCATGTTGACATTGGCATGTTGTGTTGGCATGTTGATTTTGACATGTTGGTGTTGGCATGTTGACATTGGCATGTTGGTGTTGACATGTTGACATTGGCGTGTTGGTGTTGGCATGTTGACATTGGCATGTTCTGTTGGCATGTTGATTTTGACATGTTGGTGTTGGCATGTTGAGTTGACATGTTGGTGCTGACATGTTGCTGTTGGCGTGTTGATGTTGGCATTTTGGCATTGGTGTGTTGGCATTGACATGTTGGCATTGGCATGTTGGTGTTGGCATGCTTGCATTGGCGTGTTGGCATGTTGACATTGGCATGTTGTGTTGGCATGTTGATTTTGACATGTTGGTGTTGGCATGTTGACATTGGCATGTTGGTGTTGACATGTTGACATTGGCGTGTTGGTGTTGGCATGTTGACATTGGCATGTTGTGTTGGCATGTTGATTTTGACATGTTGGTGTTGGCATGTTGACATTGGCATGTTGGTGTTGGCATGTTGACATTGGCGTGTTGGCATGTTGACATTGGCATGTTGTGTTGGCATGTTGATTTTGACATGTTGGTGTTGGCATGTTGACATTGGCGTGTTGGCATGTTGACATTGGCATGTTGTGTTGGCATGTTGATTTTGACATGTTGGTGTTGGCATGTTGACATTGGCATGTTGGCATGTTGACATTGGCATGTTGTGTTGGCATGTTGATTTTGACATGTTGGTGTTGGCATGTTGACATTGGCGTGTTGGCATGTTGACATTGGCATGTTGTGTTGGCATGTTGATTTTGACATGTTGGTGTTGGCATGTTGACATTGGCATGTTGGCATGTTGACATTGGCGTGTTGGCATGTTGACATTGGCATGTTGGTGTTGGCATGTTGATTTTGACATGTTGGTGTTGGCATGTTGCTGTTGGTGTGTCGGCCAGCTGGGTGATATCGTAACCCTCCAGCCAGTTCCAGAGCAGTCCAGCCAAATCGTAACGCAGGAGGAAGAAGATGAAGTCTTTCAACTTGGAGACCACAGCGACGCCAAACAGCGGGAAGAGGCCGGACCGGTATTCAGGCCCCGACAAACCAACCAGGGAGGAGATTGGCGTTGGTGTTTTGGTGTTGGCGTGTTGGTGTTGACATTGGCATGTTGGTGTTGGCGTGTTGACATTGACGTGTTAACGTGTTGACATTGGCATGTTGGTGTGTTGGTGTTGGCGTGTTGACATTTTGACATTGGCGTGTTGGCATTGGCGTGTTGACATTTTGACATTGGCGTGTTGGTGTTGGCGTGTTGACATTTTGACATTGGCATGTTGCTGTTGGCGTGTTGACATTTTGACATTGGCGTGTTGGCGTTGGCGTGTTGACATTGACATGTTGACGTGTTGACATTGGCGTGTTGGTGTTGGCGTGTTGTACTCTTGCCCTCAATCTGTGTCCCCTCCCCCCCAGGTCCGTTGCCCCCAGTCCAGTCCGACCAAAGGGAGCGCGTGCACTGGGCTCCTTCACCATTGGCTGGTCTCCTGGCAGCTGATTGGCTGACCCCATTTGTGAGGTCACAGGGGCCGGGCACTGTGATGTCACAGGGGTGTGGATGTGGCCATGGTGACAGGCCCCTCCCCCTCCCTGGGGGGTGGGGCTTCCAGAGAGACCCCCCTCTCCCCAACCCCTTTCCCCCCAAACCAGACTGTCTACCACAGCCGAATGGAGGCAGACGGAGGGAGAGTCTGGCTCCGAGCCCTAATCCTGATATCGGTACTGACTGGGACTGCGGCTGTACGTGTGAAACAGAGGGAGGTTCAGGCAGGTGAGACACAGACAGAGAGACAGAGACAGAGAGAGACAGAGACAGACAGAGACAGACAGAGAGACACAGACAGAGAGACAGACAGAGACAGAGAGAAAGAGACAGAGAGACAGACAGAGACAGACAGAGAGACAGAGACAGACAGAGAGGCAGAGACAGACAGAGAGACAGAGACAGAGAGATACAGAGAGACAGACAGAGACAGACAGAGAGACACAGACAGAGAGACAGACAGAGACAGAGAGAAAGAGACAGAGAGACAGAGAGACAGAGACAGACAGAGACAGAGAGATAGACAGAGACAGAAAGACAGAGAGAGAGAGACAGAGAGAGAGACAGAGATAGAGAGAGAGAGACAGAGAGACAGAGAGAGAGACAGAAGGAGAGTGAGACAGGGAGAGAGACAGAGAGTGAGAGACACAGAGACAGAGTCAGAATCCCAGAATAGTTACAGTACAGAACGAGGTTTAGGTCCATCGTCTCTGCCCCGTCTGTGTGAATGAGTTATTCACTCGTTCCACCTCCTTCTCCCCCGTAACGCCTCCCCACATCCTCCCTTTCCCCCAGAGTGATCCCGCTCGCTCTGGGACTCCCCGATCGATCCGGTCTCCACCGCGCTGTCAGACAGTGCCTTCCAGACCCCAACCCCTCACCCCTCCCTTTCCCCCAGAGTGACCCCGCTCGCTCTGGGACTCCCCGATCGATCCGGTCTCCACCGCGCTGTCAGACAGTGCCTTCCAGAACCCGACCCCTCGCCCCTCCCTTTCCCCCAGAGTGACCCCGCTCGCTCTGGGACTCCCCGATCGATCCGGTCTCCACCGTGCTGTCAGACAGTGCCTTCCAGAACCCGACCCCTCGCCCCTCCCTTTCCCCCAGAGTGATCCCGCTTTCTCTGGTACCCCCCCAGTCAATCCGGTCTCCGCCGCGCTGTCAGACAGTGCCTTCCAGAACCCGACCCCTCACCCCTCCCTTTCCCCCAGAGTGACCCCGCTCGCTCTGGGACTCCCCGATCAATCCGGTCTCCGCCGCGCTGTCAGACAGTGCCTTCCAGAACCCGACCCCTCACCATGTGAAAAACTCTCTGCCCTGCATCCCCATGGCTTTGCTCACCCGTCAATCTGTGTCCCTGATCATTCTCTCCCCTCTCCCCTCCCCTGTTTCTCCTCCTCCCCTGTTCCCCCCCTTCCCATCCCGATGTGAACAGTATCTCCTTCCTCCCCACCCCCACGGGGTGTGAATGGTTTCTCTCCCTCCCCTCACCCAACCCTCCCCCTGGTGTGAACGGTGCCCCTCCCCCCCCCTCTGCTCCACCCCAGACTCCCGCACCTCCTGCCAGTTGGCTCACGTCCCAGGAGAAGAGTCTGGGAAGTCCATGTAAACTGCATCCACCGCACTATCCCCATCAACCCTCCCGAAACTGTCTTTGCCACGGAAGTTCCTCGTCGCCAGAACCATGCTTGTAAACCTCTCCCGCGCTCTCTCCAACGCATTCACACCTTTCCGATAGTGTGGTACCCGGAACTGTACATAATACCCCACTTGAGGTCGAACTAGAGTCTGGTATAAATTCAACATAACCTCCTTCATAACCTCCAGCCCTTACTCGGTCCGTATCCCTCTATTCCCTCCCTATTCATGTACCCATCCAGATGCCTCTTAAATGTTGCGAATGTGTCCGCTTCCCCCACCCCCTCTGGCAGCGCGTTCCAGGCACCCATCACTCTCTGCATGAAAAACCTCCCCCGTACATCTCCCTTAAACTTTCCCCCTCTCACCTAGAACCTGTGCTCCCCCTTGTAACTGACACTCCCACCCTGAGGAAAAGGCCTCTGACTATCCACCCTGTCTGTGCCTCTCATCATTTTGTAGCCCCTCTATCAGGTCTCCCCTCAGCTTCCGTCTTCCCAGTGAAAACAATCCTAGTTTATCCAACCTCTCCTCATCGCCAACACCCTCGGGACCAGGCAACATCCTGGTGAACCTTCTTTGCACTCCCTCCAAAGCTTCCACTTCCTGCTGGGAGTGTGGTGACCAGAACTGCACGCAATACTCCAAATGCGGCCTAACCCAGGTTTTATATAGCTGCAACATGATTCCCCAACTCTTGTACTCAATTCCCCGGCCGATGAAGGCAAGCGTGCCGTTTGCCTTCTTCCAATTTCCAATTGGACGGAATTTAAAGTTTATTCATCAGTGCCACAAGTAGGCTGAGATTAACACTGCGATGAAGTTACTGTGAAAACCCCCGAGTCGCCACACTCCGGCGCCTGTTCGGGTACACTGAGGGAGAACCTAGCGCCTAACCAGCGCGTCTTCCGGACTGTGGGAGGAAACCCGGAGGAAACCCACGCAGACACGGGGGGAAGAACGTCCGCACAGACAGTGAGCCGAGCCAGGAATCGAACCCGGGTCCCCTGGCGCTGTGAGGCAGCGGTACTAACCCCACTGTGCCAGCTGGAAGGGAGCCAGGCTCCCTCAGAGATGGCAGGGAGGAGCCAGCGAGTTTACTAACTCTTCCCCTTTTCAAATATCTGCGGCAACTCTTTTTTCTCGAACATTTCAGGCCTGTTTTCTCATGAACCCTTGTTAATCTCTGCCATTCTTTCACCGTTCCTGATATTCTGCCCAATCTTCTGACCTTTGTGTGAAATGGTTCACCTTTCCTTTCAACTTGTCTCAATGTTGGATTTCTTTAGTTAGTCCCTTTCAATCATAAGAACTGGGAGCAGGAGTCGGCCATCTGGCCCCTCGAGCTTGCCCCGCCATTCAATAAGATCATGGCTGATCTTTTCGTGGACTCAGCTCCACTTACCCGCCCGCTCACCATAACCCTTAATTCCTTCAAAAATCTATCTACCCTTGCCTTAAAAACATTCAACGAAGATGCCTCAACTGGGCAGGGAATCCCACAGATTCACAACCCCTTTGTGTGAAGAAGTTCCTCCTCAACTCAGTCCCAAATCTGCTCCCCCTTATTTTGAGGCCATGCCCCCTCGTTCTAGTTTCACCCGCCAGTGGAAACAACTTCCCTGCTTCTATCTTATCTATTCCCTTCATCATCTTATATGTTTCCATAAGATCCCCCCCTCACTCTTCTGAATTCCAATGAGTATAGCCCCAGTCTACTCAGTCTCTCCTCATAAGCCAACCCTCTCAACTCCGGAATCAACCGAGTGAATCTCCTCTGCACCCCCTCCAGTTCCAGTATATCCTTTCTCAAGCCAGGAGACCAAAACTGTACACAGTACTCCAGGTGTGGCCTCACCAGCACCTTATACAGCTTAGCTAAGTATCATCAACGGGTTTATTATAAGTTCAAACTGCAGACAGTGAACTATTAACACTCTCTTCATTCTCAATATTCGTACGTACCCCAGATGCCAAAGCTAGCATCCTGCCCCAATATCCGCCCGCTCGTCCGCCAAAAGGTGACTGGGTCACATGATCCTTCTGAGGCTTTATCCTTTTATCCTGTCTCGAGGTCTAAGGAGGCTCCAGGCCCCAGGCCCTCACTCCCGGGGCCTACACCAGGCCCCAGGCCCTCACTCCCGGGGCCTACACCAGGCCCCAGGCCCTCACTCCCGGGGCCTACACCAGGCCCCAGGCCCTCACTCCCGGGGCCTACACCAGGCCCCAGGCCCTCACTCCCGGGGTCTACACCAGGCCCCAGGCCCTCACTCCCGGGGCCTACACCAGGCCCTAGGCCCTCACTCCCGGGGCCTACACCAGGCCCCAGGCCCTCACTCCCTGAGTCTACACCAGGCTCCAGGCCCTCACTCCCGGGGTCTACACCAGGCCCCAGGCCCTCACTCCCTGAGCCTACACCAGGCCCCAGGCCCTCACTCCCGGAGTCTACACCAGGCCCCAGGCCCTCACTCCCTGAGTCTACACCAGGCCCCAGGCTCTCACTCCCGGGGTCTACACCAGGACCCAGGCTCTCACTCCCTGAGCCTACACCAGGCCCCAGGCTCTCACTCCCTGAGCCTACACCAGGCCCCAGGCTCTCACTCCCTGAGCCTACACCAGGCCCCAGGCCCTCACTCCCGGGGCCTACACCAGGCCCCAGGCCCTCACTCCCGGAGTCTACACCAGGCCCCAGGCCCTCACTCCCGGGGCCTACACCAGGCCCCGGGCCCTCACTCCCTGAGCCTACACCAGGCCCCAGGCCCTCACTCCCGGGGCCTACACCAGGCCCCAGGCCCTCACTCCCGGGGCCTACACCAGGCCCCAGGCCCTCACTCCCTGAGCCTACACCAGGCCCCAGGCCCTCACTCCCTGAGTCTACACCAGGCCCCAGGCCCTCACTCCCGGGGCCTACACCAGGCCCCAGGCCCTCACTCCCTGAGCCTACACCAGGCCCCAGGCCCTCACTCCCGGGGCCTACACCAGGCCCCAGGCCCTCACTCCCTGAGCCTACACCAGGCCCCAGGCCCTCACTCCCTGAGCCTACACCAGGCCCCAGGCCCTCACTCCCGGGGCCTACAACAGGCCCCAGGCCCTCACTCCCTAAGCCTACACCAGGCCCCAGGCCCTCACTCCCTGAGCCTACACCAGGCCCCAGGCTCTCACTCCCTAAGCCTACACCAGGCCCTCACTCCCTGAGCCTACACCAGGCCCCAGGCCCTCACTCCCGGGGCCTACACCAGGCCCCAGGCCCTCACTCCCGGGGTCTACACCAGGCCCCGGGCCCTCACTCCCTGAGCCTACACCAGGCCCCAGGCCCTCACTCCCGGAGTCTACACCAGGCCCCGGGCCCTCACTCCCTGAGCCTACACCAGGCCCCAGGCCCTCACTCCCTGAGTCTACACCAGGCTCCAGGCCCTCACTCCCTAAGCTTACACCAGGCCCCAGGCCCTCACTCCCGGGGCCTACACCAGGCCCCAGGCCCTCACTCCCTGAGCCTACACCAGGCCCCAGGCCCTCACTCCCTGAGCCTACACCAGGCCCCAGGCCCTCACTCCCGGGGCCTACACCAGGCCCCAGGCCCTCACTCCCGGGGCCTACACCAGGCCCCAGGCCCTCACTCCCTGAGCCTACACCAGGCCCCAGGCCCTCACTCCCTGAGCCTACACCAGGCCCCAGGCCCTCACTCCCGGGGCCTACACCAGGCCCCAGGCCCTCACTCCCTGAGCCTACACCAGGCCCCAGGCCCTCACTCCCGGGGCCTACACCAGGCCCCAGGCCCTCACTCCCGAGGTCTACACCAGGCCCCAGGCCCTCACTACCTGAGCCTACACCAGGCCCCGGGCCCTCACTCCCGGGGCCTACACCAGGCCCCAGGCCCTCACTACCTGAGCCTACACCAGGCCCCGGGCCCTCACTCCCTGAGCCTACACCAGGCCCCAGGCCCTCACTCCCTGAGCCTACACCAGGCCCCAGGCCCTCACTCCCTAAGCTTACACCAGGCCCCAGGCCCTCACTCCCTAAGCTTACACCAGGCATCAGGCCCTCACTCCCGGGGTCTACACCAGGCCCCAGGCCCTCACTCCCTAAGCCTACACCAGGCCCCAGGCCCTCACTCCCTAAGCCTACACCAGGCCCTCACTCCCTGAGTCTACACCAGGCCCCAGACCCTCACTCCCTGAGGCCTACACCAGGCCCCAGGCCCTCACTCCCTGAGGCCTACACCAGGCATCAGGCCCTCACTCCCTGAGCCTACACCAGGCCCCAGGCTCTCACTCCCTAAGCCTACACCAGGCCCCAGGCCCTCACTCCCTGAGCCTACACCAGGCCCCAGGCCCTCACTCCCTGAGCCTACACCAGGCCCCAGGCCCTCACTCCCTAAGCCTACACCAGGCCCCAGGCCCTCACTCCCTAAGCCTACACCAGGCCCTCACTCCCTGAGTCTACACCAGGCCCCAGACCCTCACTCCCTGAGGCCTACACCAGGCCCCAGGCCCTCACTCCCTGAGGCCTACACCAGGCCCCAGGCCCTCACTCCCTGAGCCTACACCAGGCCCCAGGCCCTCACTCCCTAAGCCTACACCAGGCCCCAGGCCCTCACTCCCTGAGCCTACACCAGGCCCCAGGCCCTCACTCCCTGAGCCTACACCAGGCCCCAGGCTCTCACTCCCTAAGCCTACACCAGGCCCTCACTCCCTGAGCCTACACCAGGCCCCAGGCCCTCACTCTCTGAGCCTACACCAGGCCCTCACTCCCTGAGCCTACACCAGGCCCCAGGCCCTCACTCCCGGGGCCTACACCAGGCCCCAGGCCCTCACTCCCGGGGTCTACACCAGGCCCCAGGCCCTCACTACCTGAGTCTACACCAGGCCCCAGGCCCTCACTCCCGGGGCCTACACCAGGCCCCAGGCCCTCACTCCCGGGGCCTACACCAGGCCCCAGGCCCTCACTACCTGAGCCTACACCAGGCCCCGGGCCCTCACTCCCTGAGCCTACACCAGGCCCTCACTCCCTGAGTCTACACCAGGCCCCAGGCCCTCACTCCCTAAGCTTACACCAGGCATCAGGCCCTCACCTCCGGGGTCTACACCAGGCCCCAGGCCCTCACTCCCTGAGCCTACACCAGGCCCCAGGCCCTCACTCCCGGGGCCTACACCAGGCCCCAGGCCCTCACTCCCTAAGCCTACACCAGGCCCCAGGCCCTCACTCCCTAAGCCTACACCAGGCCCTCACTCCCTGAGTCTACACCAGGCCCCAGACCCTCACTCCCTGAGGCCTACACCAGGCCCCAGGCCCTCACTCCCTGAGGCCTACACCAGGCCCCAGGCCCTCACTCCCTGAGCCTACACCAGGCCCCAGGCCCTCACTCCCTAAGCCTACACCAGGCCCCAGGCCCTCACTCCCTGAGCCTACACCAGGCCCCAGGCCCTCACTCCCTGAGCCTACACCAGGCCCCAGGCTCTCACTCCCTAAGCCTACACCAGGCCCCAGGCCCTCACTCCCTGAGCCTACACCAGGCCCCAGGCCCTCACTCCCTGAGCCTACACCAGGCCCCAGGCCCTCACTCCCTGAGCCTACACCAGGCCCCAGGCCCTCACTCCCGGGGCCTACACCAGGCCCCAGGCCCTCACTCCCTAAGCCTACACCAGGCCCTCACTCCCTGAGTCTACACCAGGCCCCAGACCCTCACTCCCTGAGGCCTACACCAGGCCCCAGGCCCTCACTCCCTGAGGCCTACACCAGGCCCCAGGCCCTCACTCCCTGAGCCTACACCAGGCCCCAGGCCCTCACTCCCTAAGCCTACACCAGGCCCCAGGCCCTCACTCCCTGAGCCTACACCAGGCCCCAGGCCCTCACTCCCTGAGCCTACACCAGGCCCCAGGCTCTCACTCCCTAAGCCTACACCAGGCCCTCACTCCCTGAGCCTACACCAGGCCCCAGGCCCTCACTCTCTGAGCCTACACCAGGCCCTCACTCCCTGAGCCTACACCAGGCCCCAGGCCCTCACTCCCTGAGCCTACACCAGGCCCCAGGCCCTCACTCTCTGAGCCTACACCAGGCCCCAGGCCCTCACTCCCTGAGCCTACACCAGGCTCCAGGCCCTCACTCCCAGGGCCTACACCAGGCCCCAGGCCCTCACTCCCTGAGCCTACACCAGGCCCCAGGCCCTCACTCCCGGGGCCTACACCAGGCCCCAGGCCCTCACTCCCGGGGCCTACACCAGGCCCCAGGCCCTCACTCCCTGAGCCTACACCAGGCCCCAGGCCCTCACTCCTGGGGCCTACACCAGGCCCCAGGCCCTCACTCCCTGAGTCTCCACCAGGCCCCAGGCCCTCACTCCCTGAGTCTCCACCAGGCCCTCACTCCCTGAGCCTACACCAGGCCCCAGGCCCTCACTCCCTGAGCCTACACCAGGCCCCAGGCCCTCACTCCCGGGGCCTACACCAGGCCCCAGGCCCTCACTCCCTGAGGCCTACACCAGGCCCCAGGCCCTCACTCCCTGAGGCCTACACCAGGCCCCAGGCCCTCACTCCCTGAGTCTCCACCAGGCCCTCACTCCCTGAGCCTACACCAGGCCCCAGGCCCTCACTCCCTGAGCCTACACCAGGCCCCAGGCCCTCACTCCCGGGGTCTACACCAGGCCCCAGGCCCTCACCCCCTGAGCCTATACCAGGCCTCAGGCTCTCACTCCCTAAGTCTCCACCAGGCCCTCACTCCCTGAGCCTACACCAGGCCCCAGGCCCTCACTCCCTGAGGCCTAAACCAGGCCCCAGGCCCTCACTCCCTGAGCCTACACCAGGCCCCAGGCTCTCACTCCCTGAGGCCTAAACCAAGCCCCAGGCCCTCACTCCCTGAGTCTCCACCAGGCCCTCACTCCCTGAGCCTACACCAGGCCCCAGGCCCTCACTCCCTGAGCCCTACACCAGGCCCCAGGCTCTCAGGCCGCTCTTGGGGCCTCTATTCTTGTTCCTTCGCTCCACTCCAGGCCTCACGTTTTCTGTTCAGTTCGCAAGAATGATCCCTGGAATGAAGAGCTTGTGGTGTGAGGAATGGTTGAGGACTCTAGAAGGTTATCTAGGATTGCAACGGGATCTTGATCAATTGGGCCAGTGGGCTGATGAATGGCAGATGGAGTTTAATTTAGATAAATGCGAGGTGATGCATTTTGGTCGATTGAACCAGGGCAGGACTTACTCAGTTAATGGTCGGGTGTTGGGGAGAGTTACAGAACAAAGAGATCTAGGGGTACATGTTCATAGCTCCTTGAAAGTGGAGTCACAGGTGGACAGAGTGGTGAAGAAGGCATTCGGCATGCTTGGTTTCATCGGTCAGAACATTGACTACAGGAGTTGGGACGTCTTGTTGAAGTTGTACAAGACATTGGTAAGGCCACACTTGGAATACTGTGTACAGTTCTGGTCACCCTATTATAGAAAGGATATTATTAAACTAGAAAGAGTGCAGAAAAGATTTACTAGGATGCTATCGGGACTTGATGGATTGAGTTATAAGGAGAGGCTGGATAGACTGGGACTTTTTTCTCTGGAGTGTAGGAGGCTGAGGGGTGATCTTATAGAGGTCTATAAAATAATAGAGTCATAGAGGTTTACAGCATGGAAACAGGCCCTTCGGCCCAACTTGTCCATGCTGTCCTTTTTATTTTAAACCCCTAAGCGAGTCACAATTGCCCGCATTTGGCCCATATCCCTCTCTACCCATCTTACCCGTGTAACTGTCTAAATGCTTTTTAAAAGACAAAATTGTACCCACCTCTACTACTACCCCTGGCAGCTCGTTCCAGACACTCACCACCCTCTGTGTGAAAAAATTGCCCCTCTGGACCCTTTTGTATCTCTCCCCTCTCACCTTAAACCTATGCCCTCTAGTTTTAGACTCCCCCCTACCTTTGGGAAAAGATATTGACTATCGAGCTGATCTGTGCCCCTCATTATTTTATCGACCTCTATAAGGTCACCCCTCAGCCTCCTACGCTGCAGAGAAAAAAGTCCCAGTCTATCCAGCCTCTCCTTATAACTCAAACCATCAAGTCCCGGTAACATCCTCATAAATCTTTTCTGCACCCTTTCTAGTTTAATAATATCCTTTCTATAATAGGGTGACCAGAACTGTACACAGTATTCCAAGTGTGGCCTTACCAATGTCTTGTACAACTTCAACAAGACGTCCCAACTCCTGTATTCAATGTTCTGACCGATGAAACCAAGCATGCCGAATGCCTTCTTCACCACTCTGTCCACCTGTGACTCCACTTTCAAGGAGCTATGAACCTGTACCCCTAGATCTCTTTGTTCTGTAACTCTCCCCAATGCCCTACCATTAACTGAGTAAGTCCTGCCCTGGTTCAAACTACCAAAATGCATCACCTCGCATTTATCAAAATAAACTCCATCTGCCATTCATCAGCCCACTGGCCCAATTGATCAAGATCCCGTTGCAATCCTAGATAACCTTCTTCACTGTCCACTATGCCACCAATCTTGATGTCATCTGCAAACTTATTAACCATCCACTACTTACTAACTTAATAATGAGGGGCACAGATCAGCTAGATAGTCAACATCTTTTCCCAAAGGTAGGGGAGTCTAAAACTAGAGGGCATAGGTTTAAGGTGAGAGGGGAGAGATACAGAAGTCTCCAGAGGAGGTTCAGAAGAACGATCCCTGGAATGAGGAGCTTGTCGTATGAGGAACGGTTGAGGACTCTGGGTCTGTACTCGTTGGGAGTTTAGAAGGATGAGGGGGGGATCTTATTGAAACTTACAGGATACTGCGAGGCCTGGATAGAGTGGACGTGGAGAGGATGTTTCCACGAGTAGGAAAAACTACAAGCAGAGGGCACAACCTCAGGCTAAAGGGACGATCCTTTGAAACAGAGATGAGGAGGAATTTCTTCAGCCAGAGAGTGGGGAATGTGTGGAACTCTTTGCCGCAGAAGGCTGTGGAGGCCGGGTCATTGAGTGTCTTTAAGACAGAGATAGATAGGTTCTTGATTAATAAGGGGATCGGGGGTTATGGGGAAAAGGCAGGAGAATGGGGATGAGAAAAATATCAGCCATGATTGAATGGCGGAGCAGACTCGATGGGCCGAGTGGCCTCATTCTGTTCCTGTGTCTGATGGTCTTATGATTTCTCCTCTGTCCCTCCTTCCACCCCCCCCCCCCCCCCTCCGCAGAGGACCAGGATCCCTTGGAGACGCTTGGAGCCTCGGCGACTGGGGAGAGTCCGTCTATCTTGGACCTGGTGATGAAGATGGGTGATAAATCGCAAGTGGTTCCACCTCCCCCCTATCTCGTCCAGTTCTTCCAAATCATCCTGTGCCTCCAGCTGGTGGTTGTGGTTTTTTTGTCATTCTCACGCTCCTGCCTGACGCTGTCTGGGCGGTGATTGAGGAAGAACTCTACACCTACGTCCGGTTCCTCGTCGTGCACTAGGCCTCGCTGCCACCATGTTGCGTTGCGGTTGGGAGGAGGAGGGAGGGGAGTGAGAGGGAGGGGAGCGAGAGGGAGGGGAGGGAGAGGGAGGGGAGGGAGAGGGAGGGGAGGGAGAGGGAGGGGAGGGAGAGGGAGGGGGAGGGGAGGGAGAGGAGGGAGAGGGAGAGGAGGGAGAGGGAGGGGAGGGAGAGGGAGGGGAGGGAGAGGGAGGGGAGGGAGAGGAGGGAGAGGGAGGGGAGGGAGAGGGAGGGGAGGGAGAGGGAGAGGAGGGAGAGGGAGGGGAGGGAGAGGGAGGGGAGGGAGAGGGAGAGGAGGGAGAGGGAGGGAGGGAGAGGGAGGGGAGGGAGAGGGAGGGGAGGGAGAGGGAGGGGAGGGAGAGGGAGGGGGAGGGGAGGGAGAGGGATGCTGCCTGATTCTCTGAAATTGAAACCTATGAATAAACTTTAGATGTAAAATAGCGCGTGACTTTTTCAATGTGTTGCTTTGCCAGGCCTTTATCAGCCATCCCGGAGGGGGTTTAAAATTTACAAAGACAAACAAAGAACAAAGAGAATTACAGCTCAGGAACAGGTCCTTCGGCCCTCCAAGCCTGCACTGACCATGCTGCCCCGACTGAACTCAAACCCCCTACCCTTCCGGGGACCGTATCCCTCTATTCCCATCCTATTCATGTACTTGTCCAGACGCTCCTTAAAACTCACGACCGTATCCGCTTCCACTCCCTCCCCCGGCAGCGAGTTCCAGGCACCCACCACCCTCTGTGTAAATAATCTGCCTCGTACATCTCCTTTAAACCTTGCCCCTCGCACCTTAAACCTGTGCCCCCCTAGTAATTGACTCTTGCACCCTGGGGGAAAAAGCTTCTGACTATCCACTCTGTCCATGCCTCTCATAATCTTGTAGACTTCTATCAGGTCTCCCCTCAACCTCCGTCGCTCCAGTGAGAACAAACCAAGTTTCTCCAACCTCTCCTCATAGCTAATGCCCTCCATATTGAGTTTTTTGAGAAAGTGACCAAGGAGGTGGATGGGGGCAAGGCAGTGGACGTGGTATATATGGATTTTAGTAAGGCGTTTGATAAGGTTCACCATGGTAGGCTTCTGCAGAAAATGCAGATGTATGGGATTGGGGGTGATCTAGGAAATTGGATCAGGAATTGGCTAGCGGATAGGAAACAGAGGGTGGTGGTTGATAGTAAATATTCATCATGGAGTGCGGTTACAAGTGGTGTACCTCAGGGATCTGTTTTGGGGCCACTGCTGTTTGTAATATTTATTAATGATCTGGATGAGGGTATAGTTGGGTGGATTAGCAAATTTGCTGATGACACCAAAGTCGGTGGTGTGGTAGACAGTGAGGAAGGGTGTCGTAGTTTGCAGGAAGACTTAGACAGGTTGCAAAGTTGGGCCGAGAGGTGGCGGATGGAGTTTAATGCGGAGAAGTGTGAGGTAATTCACTTTGGTAGGAATAACAGATGTGTTGAGTATAGGGCTAACGGGAGGACTTTGAATAGTGTGGAGGAGCAGAGGGATCTAGGTGTATGTGTGCATAGATCCCTGAAAGTTGGGAATCAAGTAGATAAGGTTGTTAAGAAGGCATATGGTGTCTTGGCGTTTATTGGTAGGGGGATTGAATTTAGGAGTCGTAGCGTTATGTTGCAACTGTACACAACTCTGGTGCGGCCGCACTTGGAGTACTGTGTGCAGTTCTGGTCCCCACATTACAGGAAGGATGTGGAGGCTTTGGAGAGGGTGCAGAGGAGGTTTACCAGGATGTTGCCTGGTATGGAGGGGAGATCCTATGAGGAGAGGCTGAGGGATTTGGGATTGTTTTCGCTGGAAAGGCGGCGGCTAAGAGGGGATCTTATTGAAACATATAAGATGATTAGAGGTTTAGATAGGGTGGATAGTGATAGCCTTTTTCCTCTGATGGAGAAATCCAGCACGAGGGGGCATGGCTTTAAATTGAGGGGGGGTAGTTATAGAACCGATGTCAGGGGTAGGTTCTTTACCCAGAGGGTGGTGAGGGATTGGAATGCCCTGCCAGCATCAGTTGTAAATGCGCCTAGTTTGGGGGCGTTTAAGAGATCCGTAGATAGGTTCATGGACGAAAAGAAATTGGTTTAGGTTGGAGGGTCACAGTTTTTTTTTAACTGGTCGGTGCAACATCGTGGGCCGAAGGGCCTGTTCTGCGCTGTAATGTTCTATGTTCTATGTTCTCTGTTCTATACCAGGCAACATCCTGGTGAATCTTTTCTGTACCCTCTCCAAAGCCTCCTCCACATCCTTCTGGTTGTGTGGCGACCAGAATTGAACACTATATTCCAAGTGCGGCCTAACTAAGGTTCTATAAAGCTGCAACATGACTTGCCAATGTTTAAACTCAATACCCCGGCCGGTGAAGGCAAGCATGCCGTATGCCTTCTTGACTACCTTCTCCACCTGCGTTGCCACTTTCAGTGACCTGTGTACCTGTACACCCAGATCCCTCTGCCTATCAATACTCTTAAGGGTTCTGCCAGTTACTGTATATTTCCTATCTGTATTAGACCTTCCAAAGTGCATTACCTCAGATTTAGCCACATTGTTGTGGATCTGGAGTCACCTGTAGGCCCGGCCGGGTGAGGACAGCAGATTTCTCTCTTTCATTCATGAGACATGGGCATCGCTGGCTGGGCCAGCGTTTATTGCCCATTCCTAGTTGCCCCATGGAGGGCAGTTGAGAGTCAACCACATTGCACAACTGATGCTTTGCGGCAATGAGGTCTTCTGTTGGGTTTTCTTTATTCACTCATGGGTCATGTGAGCATCGCTGGCTGCCCATCTCCAGAGTCGCTTAGCATTGCTGTGGCTCTGGAGGAACAGGTAGACCAGGCCAGGTAAGGACAGCAGATTTCCCTCCGTAAAGGACATTAGTGGATCAGATGGGTATTGATTTGATTTATTATTGTCACATGTATTCGTATACAGTGAAAAGTATTGTTTCCTGCACGCTATGCAGACAAAGCATGCTGTTCATAGAGAAGGAACGGCCCATGCCTTGTGGCAGAGCAGTGGCACAGTAGTTAGCACTGCTGCCTCAGCGCCAGGGACCCGGGTTCAATTCGGGCCTTGGGTCACTGTCTGTGTGGAGTCTGCATGTTCTCCCCATGTCTGCGTGGGTTTCCTCCCCCACTCCAAAGATGTGTGGGTCAGGTGGATTGGCCATGCTAAATTGTCCCTTAGTGTGAGGGGGACTAGCTAGGGTAAATGCATGGGGTTATGGGGATAGGACCTGGGTGGGATTGTGGTCGGGACAGACTCGATGGGCTGAATGGCCTCTTTGTGCACTGAAGGATTCAATGAAGGAAAGGAGAGGGTGCAGAATGTAGTGTCACAGTCACAGCTCGGGGTGTAGAGAAAGATCAACTCAATGCGAGGTCGGTCCATCAAAAGTCTGACGGCAGCAGGGAAGAAGCTGTTCTTGAGTCGGTCGGTCCGTGACCTCAGACTTTTGTACCTATTTCCTGACGGAAGAAGGTGGAAGAGAGAATGTCTGGGTGCGTGGGGGGGGGTCCTTGATTATGCCGGCTGCTTTTCCCCGAGGCAGCGGGAAGTGGAGACAGAGTCAATGGATGGGAGGCTGGTTTGCGTGATGGACTGGGCTACATTCACAACCCTTTTGTAGTTCCTTGCGGTCTTGGGCAGAGCAGGAGCCCAGACCAAGCTGTGATACAACCAGAAAGAATGCTTTCTGTGGTGCATCTGTAAAAGTTGGTGAGAGTCGTAGCGGACATGCCAAATTTCCTTAGTCTTCTGAGAAAGTAGAGGCGTTGGTGGGGCTTTCTTAACTATAGTGTCGGCGTGGGGGACCAGGACAGGTTGTTGGGATCTGGACACCTAAAAACTTGAAGTTCTCGACCCTTTCTATTCTATTTCCCACCTGAAGAGAGGCGACTTGATCAGAACCTTTAAGATCCTGAGGGGTTATTGACAGGGGGAGCGGGGGGGGGGGGGGGGGGGGCGGTGCAGAGGATGTCTTCTTTTCCCAGTGAATGTAGTTCTGGGAGGGCAAGGCGGGCAGGGGGCACTGCCTAAATATAAAGGGTCGCCTCCTGACCCCAACGACTCTGGGTCTCCAAACCATCAAACGATCACCTCTCCGGGACTGGCCCGATGGCTCTAGGACTGGCTCGATAACTCACCCCCCCCCCCCCCCACCTCCTCGCCATCGCCCCCACAAATCACCCCCCCCCCCCCCCCGCCGAAACTCCCACTTCCTAATGAATGGCTCAGAATGACAAGCCGATTTACAATATTGGAGAGGGAAAGTGTTGGGGGTCGGAGAAGGGAACTGAACCCAGTCAGTACATCTCCGAAGGAGACTTTCTGTTTCATTGAGAGTGTCGCCCATCTTCAGCAGACAAAGTGGTTTCATCGGAGAGGGAACAACCTCAGGGTAAAGGGACGGTGCTTTAAAACAGAGATGAGGAGGAATTTCTCCAGCCAGAGAGTGGTGAATGTGTGGAACTCTTTGCCGCAGAAGGCTGTGGAGGCCGGGTCATTGAGTGTCTTGGTTCTTGATTAATAAGGGGATTGGGGGTTATGGGGAAAAGGCAGGAGAATGGGGATGAGAAAAATATCAGCCATGATTGAATGATGGAGCAGACTCGATGGGCCGAGTGGCCTCATTCTGCTCCTATGTCTTATGGTCTTATGGGAGCGGGAAGGTTTCCAGTTTGTAAAGGTTCGCAGAGCTGGTAATCTCCCCAATTTCCCCCGCCAGTGCCGGTAACCTTCTCCCCCACCGCACGGTAAAACCCCGAACCTGCTCGTAACCTCCCCCCCGAACCACCAGTAACCTCCCCCCGCTCCCCGCCAGTCAACCCCCCCCCCCACGCCAGTCAACTCGTCCCACCCCCCCCGCCAGTACACTTCCCGCCCCTGCCGGTAACCTCCCCCCCAGCCTCCAGTATAACCCCACCCCGCCAGTAACTAACCCCCTCCTGCCACCGGTAACCTCTCCCCACCCTCCACCCCCCTTGATGAGGTTTATTTTGTGTGTGTGTGTGTGTGTGTGTCAGTGAGTGTGTGTGTCAGTGAGTGTGTGTATCAGTGTGTGTGTATGTAAGTGTGTGTGTCTCAATGAGCGTGAGTGTGTGAGTGTTTACATGTGTATCAGTGAGAGTGTGTGTGTGTATCTCTGAGTGTGTGTGTATCAGTGAGAGTGTGTGTGTGTATCTCTGAGTGTGTGTATCAGTGAGAGTGTGTGTGTGTATCTCTGAGTGTGTGTGTATCAGTGAAAGTGTGTGTGTGTATCTCTGAGTGTGTGTGTATCAGTGAGAGTGTGTGTGTGTATCTCTGAGTGTGTGTGTATCAGTGAGAATGTGTGTGAGTGTCAGTGAGATACGAGAGACACTGAAACTCGAGACACATTGATGAGGTTTATTTTGTGTGTGTCAGTGTGTGTGTGAGCGAGAGTGAGTGTGTGAATGTGTGTGTGTGTGTGTATTAGTGTGAGTGTGTGTCAGTGAGTGTGTGTGTGTGTGGGGGGTGAGTGTGTGGGGGGGGGGGTGTGAGTGTGTGTGTATCCGTGAGTGTGTGTGTATATCAGAGAGTGTGAGTGTGTCAGTGAGTGTGTGTTTGTCTGTGTGTGTGTGTGTGTGTGTATCAGAGAGAGTGTATCAGTGAGAGTGTGTGTGTGTGTGTGTATCTGAGTGAGTGTGTGTATCAGTGAGTGTGTGTATATCAGTGTGTGTGTGAGTGAGTGTGTGTATCAGAGTGTATGTGTGTGTGAGTGTGTGTATCTGAGTGAGTGTGTGTATCAGTGTGTGTGTGTGTATCAGGGTGAGTGTGTGTCAGTGAGTGAGTGTGTGTCAGTGTGTGTGTTTATCGGTGTGTGTGTGAGTGTGTGTATCAGAGTGAGTGTGTGTCAGTGTGTGTATCAGTGTGAGTGTGTGTATCAGAGTGAGTGTATCAGTGAGTGTGAGTGTGAATGTCAGTGAGTGTGTGTGTGTGTATGTGTGAGTGAGTGTGTGTGGGTGTGTGAGTATCAGAGTGAGTGTGTGTATCAGGGAGTGTGTGTGTGTGAGTGAGTGTATCAGTGAGAGTGTGTATGTGTGTGCCTGTGTGTGTTTGTGTCAGTGAGTGTGTGTGTATCAGTGAGTGTGAGTGTGTGTATCAGTGAGTGTGTATCAGTGAGTGTGAGTGTGTGTGTCAGTGAGTGTGTATCAGTGAGTGTGAGTGTGTGTCAGTGTGTGTGTATCAGTGAGTGTGAGTGTGTGTATCAGTGAGTGTGTATCAGTGAGTGTGAGTGTGTGTGTCAGTGTGTGTGTATCAGTGAGTGTGAGTGTGTGTATCAGTGAGTGTGTGTGAGTGCGTGTGTGTCAGTGAGTGTGTGAGTGAGTGTGAGTGTCAGTGAGTGTGTGTGTATCAGTGAGTGAGTGTGAGTGTCAGTGAGATACGAGAGACACTGAGACTCGGGACACGTTGATAAGAAATTTATTTTGAATGTGTGTGAGTGTTTGTGTGTGTGTGTGAGCATGTGTGTGTGTGTGTGACTATCAGTGTGTGTGTGTATCAGTGTGTGTATCAGTGAGAGTGGGTGTGTCAGTGAGTGTGCGTATCTGTGTGTGTATCAGTGTGTGTGTGTATCAGTGTGTGTGTGTGTATCAGTGTGTGTGTGTATCAGTGAGTGGGTGTGTCAGTGAGTGTGTGTGTATGTATCAGTGTGTGTGTGTCAGTGAGTGTGTGTATCTGTGTGTGTATCAGTGTGTGTGAGTGAGAGTGTGTGTATCAGTGTGTGTGTGTGTGTGTATCAGTGTGTGTGTGTGTGTGTGTGTATCAGTGTGTGTGTGTGTGTGTATCAGTGTGTGTGTGTGTGTATCAGTGTGTGTGTGTGTCAGTGTGTGTGTGTGTGTGTGTGTCAGTGAGTGTGTATCTGTGTGTGTGTGTGTGTGTGTGTCAGTGAGTGTGTATCAGTGTGTGTGTGTGTATGTATCTGTGTGTGTGTGTATCAGTGTGTGTGTGTGTGTGTGTCAGTGAGTGTGTATCAGTGAGTGTGTGTGTGTGTGTCAGTGAGTGTGTATCAGTGTGTACGTGTGTATGTATCAGTGTGTGTGTGTGTGTGTGTGTGTGTGTCAGTGAGTGTGTATCAGTGTGTGTGAGTGTCAGTGAGTGTGTATCAGTGTGTGTGTGTATCAGTGTGTGTGTGTGTGTATCAGTGTGTGTGTGTATGTATCAGTGTGTGTGCGTGTGTGTGTCAGTGAGTGTGTATCAGTGTGTGTGTGTATCAGTGAGTGTGTGTGTGTGTATCAGTGTGTGAGTGTCAGTGAGATACGAGAGAGACACTGAGACTCAGGACACATTGATAGGAGGTTTATTTGAGATTTGTTCTCATTCTCGAGTTGGGTTTGAGGTTGAGAGGATCATCAAACTCTGCACTTTGGCAACTGTATCCACGGCAACGGACAGCGTCGCGCTGGGATGTCCGACTGTGGATAAAACATCAGAGAATAAAACAGCACATTAAACTGAGGATCTACTAACACAGACTGGGCTGAATGGCCTCTGTTCCTGTTAACAGCCCCGTGAGAGAGGGGCTGAATGGCCTCTGTTCCTGTTAACAGCCCCGTGAGAGAGGGGCTGAATGGCCTCTGTTCCTGTTAACAGTTCCGTGAGAGAGGGGCTGAATGGCCTCCTATTCCTGTGTCGGCCCTGTGTGTGAGGGAGACACTGTGTGTGAGAGAGGCAGTGTGAGGGAGAGTGTGAGAGAGAGAGTGTGTGAGAGAGAGAGAGTGTGAGAGAGAGAGTGTGTGTGAGAGAGAGAGTGTGTGTGTGAGAGAGTGTGTGTGTGAGAGAGAGAGTGAGTGTGTGAGAGAGAGCGAGACAGTATGTGTGAGAGAGACAATGTGTGAGAGAGAGGGAGACAGACAGAGTGTATGAGAGATAGGGAGAGAGAGACAGAGTGTTTGAGAGAGAGTGGGAGAGAGACAGAGTGTGTGAGAGAGACAGTGTGTGTGAGAGAGAGTGGGAGACCGACAGAGTGTGTGTGAGAGAGAGTGAGTGTGAGAGAGAGTGTGTGTGTGAGAGAGAGTGTGTGTGAGAGAGTGTGTGTGAGAGAGTGTGTGTGAGAGAGTGTGAGAGAGAGAGTGTGAGAGAGTGTGAGAGAGAGTGTATGAGAGAGAGTGTGTGAGAGAGTGTGAGAGAGAGAGTGTATGAGAGAGAGTGTGAGAGAGTGTGTGTGAGAGAGAGAGAGTGTGTGAGAGAGAGTGAGTGTGCGAGAGAGAGAGTGAGTGTGCGAGAGAGAGAGTGAGTGTGCGAGAGAGAGAGTGAGTGTGCGAGAGAGAGAGTGAGTGTGCGAGAGAGACAGTGTGTGTGAGAGAGACAGTGTGTGTGTGAGAGAGAGTGAGAGAGTGTGTGAGAGAGACAGTGTGTGTGTGAGAGAGACAGTGTGTGTGAGAGAGTGTGTGTGTGAGAGAGAGTGTGTGTGTGTGAGAGAGAGGGAGTGAGAGAGAGACAGAGTGTTTGAGAGAGAGTGAACAAAGAACAAAGAACAATACAGCACAGGAACAGACCCTTCGGCCCTCCAAGCCCGCGCCGCTCCCTGGTCCAAACTAGACCATTCTTTTGTATCCCTCCATTCCCACTCCGTTCATGTGGCTATCTAGATAAGTCTTAAACGTTCCCAGTGTGTCCGCCTCCACCACCTTGCCCGGCAGCGCATTCCAGGCCCCCACCACCCTCTGTGTAAAATATGTCCTTCTGATATCCGTGTTAAACCTCCCCCCCTTCGCCTTGAACCTATGACCCCTCGTGAACGTCACCTCCGACCTGGGGAAAAGCTTCCCACCGTTCACCCTATCTATGCCTTTCATAATTTTATACACCTCTATTCAGTCTCCCCTCATCCTCCGTCTTTCCAGGGAGAACAACTCCAGTTTACCCAATCTCTCCTCATCACTAAGCCCCTCCATACCAGGCAACATCCTGGTAAACCTCCTCTGTACTCTCTCCAAAGCCTCCACGTCCTTCTGGTAGTGTGGCGACCAGAACTGGACGTAGTATTCCAAATGCGGCCGAACCAACGTTCTATACATCTGCAACATCAGACCCCAACTTTTATACTCTATGATTTCACCTACTTCCTTTGGTTCTAAGCATAATTCCCCTCCTTTGTCCCTGAGAGGTCCGATACTTTCCCTGACAACCCTCTTGTTCCTAACGTATGTATAAAATGCCTTAGGATTCTCCTTAATCCTGTCTGCCAAGGACATTTCGTGACCCCTTTTTGCCCTTCTAAGTCCCTGTTTGAGTTCTTTTCTACTTTCTCTGTATTCCTCCAGTGCTCCATCTGTTTTTAGCTGCCTGGACCTCATGTATGCCTCTTTTTTCTTTTTGATTAGACCCACAATTTCACTGGTTATCCATGGCTCTCGAATCATACCTTTCCTATCCTTCCTCTTTACAGGCATATGCCTGTCCTGCAGTTCTATCAACTGCTCCTTAAAAGACTCCCACATGCCAGATGTGGATTTACCCTCGAACAGCCTCTCCCAATCAACAGCCACCAAATCCTGCCTAATCCAGCTGGAGTTAGCCTTCCCCCAATTCAGCACCTTACCCATAGGACAACACTCATCTTTTTCCATTACTATCCTAAAGTTTACAGAATTGTGGTCACTATTTGCCACATGTTCCTCCACTGCAACTTTGATGACCTGACCAGGCTCATTCCCCAGTACTAGGTCCAGTATAGCCCCCTCTCTAGTTGGATTGTCAACATATTGTTCCAAAGAACCTTCCTGTACGCATTTTATAAATTCTTCCCCGTCCAGGCCCCCAGCCCGAAGCGATTTCCAGTCTATGTGAGGGAAATTAAAGTCTCCCAATACAACAACCCTATTTTTTCTGCACCTGTCCAGAATCTCCTTACATATCCGTTCCTCAACTTCCCGTGGGCTGTTGGGAGGCCTGTAGTATACCCCCAGCATAGTGACTGCGCCCTTCCTGTTTCTGAGCTCCACCCACAGTGACTCGTTACCTGACCCTTCCATATTGTCCACCCTCTGTACCGCTGTAATATGCTCCCTAACCAGCATTGCTACTCCCCCACCTCTCCTCGCCCCTCCTCTGTCTCGCCTAAAACACGTATACCCCGGAATATTCAGCTGCCAGTCGTGTCCTTCTTTTAACCAAGTCTCCGTCACTGCAACCACATCCAAGTTCCGCACAAGCATTAAGGCTCTAAGCTCGTCTGTCTTGCCTGTGACGCTCCTTGCATTGAAGCAGATGCACTCCAGACCTCCAGGCCCACTGAGGTCATCCTCCCCCAGAATGCTCTTCCTCTTAGACAGCCTTGTCTTGGCCCCAACCTCGTCCCCACCCTCTGTGCTTATTGACCTGTTGTTCTGATCCCCACCCCCCTGCCACATTAGTTTAAACCCACCCGAACTACACTCGCAAAACTCCCAGCTGGGATATTCGTGCCCCTCCAGTTTAGGTGCAACCCGTCCTTCTTGTACAGGTGCCATCCTCTCTTGAAGACTTCCCAGTGATCCACGAATTTGAAACCCTCCCTCCTGCACCAGTCCTTTAGCCACACGTTCAGCTGTGCAGTCTCCCTGTTCCGAGCCTCACTAGCTTGTGGCACTGGGAGTAGTCCAGAGATCGCTACCCTAGAGGCCCTGCTTTTCAGCCGACTACCCAACTCCCTGAATTGCTCTCTCAGGACCTCTCTGCTCTTTCTGCCGACGTCATTTGCACCAATGTGGACAATGACGTCTGTCTGGTTACCCGCCCCTTTTAGGATGCTTCCTACCCGCTCAGAGACATCCAGGACCCCGGCACCAGGGAGGCAGACTACCATCCTGGAGTCTCGTTCGCGCCCACAGAACCGCCTGTCTGTGCCTCTAACTATTGCATCCCCCACTACTATTGCTCTCCTGGTTCCCCTCTTTCCCTCCTGAGCCACAGAGCCCGATTCCGTGCCAGTGACCTGGTCACTGTGGCTTCCCCTGGAGGGTCATCCCCCCCACAGTATCCAAAATGGTATACTTATTTTGGAGGGGGACAACCACAGGGGATCCCATCACTGACTGCTCTCTCCCCTCCTCTCTCCTGTCTGACACCCATCCCTTACTGTGAAGGGGGACAACCACCGGGGTACTCTCTGGTACGTGACCTTTACCCTTCCTAACCGTGACCCACGTGTCTTCCTCTCGTGGCCCTGGTGTGACGACCTGCCTGTAACTTCTCTCTATTAACCTCTCATTTTCCCTGACTAGACTAAGGTCATCGAGCCGCAGCTCCAGTTCCCTAACGCGGTCTCTCAGGAGCTGCAGTTCGACGCACCTGGTGCAGATATAGACTTCCGGGAGGCTAGGCGACTCCATCAACTCCCACATCCGACACCGACAGCAACAAACTGGCCTCCCACTCATAATTACCCCTTTCTTTAAATTACTGGATGAACGAAGAACGGAACCTACCCTGCCTCTGCCCGTTTACACCGAAGCCCGATGAGCCAAAGCCCTTTAGCTCTTACTCTGCTCACTCCGCCGCCCGCTAACGACCCTGCCCGCTAACGACCCTGCCCGCTATCGACGCTGCCCGCTAACGACCCTGCCCGCTATCGACGCTGCCCGCTAACGATGCTGCCCGCTATCGACGCTGCCCGCTATCGACGCTGCCCGCTAACGATGCTGCCCGCCATCAACGCTGCCCGCTAACAACGCTGCCCGCTAATGACGCTGACCCCTAACGATGCTGTCCGCTAACGACACTGCCCGCTAACGATACTGCCCGCTAACAACGCTGCCCGCTAACAACGCTGCCCGCTAATGATGCTGCCCGCTAACGACGCTGCCCGCTAACGATGCTGCCCGCTAACGATGCTGCCCGCTAACAACGCTGCCCGCTAACGATGCTGCCCACTAACGACGCTGCCCGCTAACGATGCTGCCCGCTAACAACGCTGCCCGCTAACGATGCTGCCCGCTAACCACACTGCCCGCTAACGATGCTGCCCGCTAACGATACTGCCCGCAAACAACGCTGCCCGCTAACGACGCTGCCCGCTAACGACGCTGCCCGCTAACGATGCTGCCCGCTAACCACGCTGCCCGCTAACCACGCTGCCCGCTAACGATGCTGCCCACTAACGACGCTGCCCGCTAACGATGCTGCCCGCTAACGATGCTGCCCGCTAACCACACTGCCCGCTAACGATGCTGCCCGCTAACGATGCTGCCCGCTAACGACGCTGCCCGCTAACGATGCTGCCCGCTAACCACGCTGCCTGCTAACGATGCTGCCCGCTAACGATGCTGCCCGCTAACCACACTGCCCGCTAACGATGCTGCCCGCTAACGATGCTGCCCGCTAACGACGCTGCCCGCTAACGATGCTGCCCGCTAACCACGCTGCCCGCTAACGATGCTGCCCGCTAACGACGCTGCCCGCTAACGATGCTGCCCGCTAACCACGCTGCCCGCTAACGATGCTGCCCGCTAACCACGCTGCCCGCTAACGATGCTGCCCGCTAACGACGCTGCCTGCTAACGATGCTGCCCGCTAACGATGCTGCCCGCTAACCACACTGCCCGCTAACGATGCTGCCCACTAACGATGCTGCCCGCTAACGATGCTGCCCGCTAACAATGCTGCCCACTAACGATGCTGCCCGCTAACGATGCTGCCCGCTAACAATGCTGCCCGCTAACGATGCTGCCCGCTAACCACACTGCCCGCTAACGATGCTGCCCGCTAACCACACTGCCCGCTAACGATGCTGCCCGCTAACCACACTGCCCGCTAACGATGCTGCCCGCTAATGATGCTGCCCGCTAACGATGCTGCCCGCTAACGATGCTGCCCGCTAACCACACTGCCCGCTAACGATGCTGCACGCTAACGATACTGCCCGCTAACCACACTACCCACTAACGATGCTGCCCGCTAACGACGCTGCCCGCTAACGATGCTGCCCGCTAACGATGCTGCCCGCTAACCACGCTGCCCGCTAACGATGCTGCCTGCTAACCACGCTGCCCGCTAACGACGCTGCCCGCTAACGATGCTGCCCGCTAACCACACTTCCCGCTAACGATGCTGCCCGCTAACGACGCTGCCTGCTAACGATGCTGCCCGCTAACGACGCTGCCCGCTAACGACGCTGCCCACTAACCACACTGCCCGCTAACGATGCTGCCCGCTAACGATGCTGCACGCTAACGATGCTGCCCGCTAACGATGCTGCCTGCTAACCACGCTGCCCGCTAACGACGCTGCCCGCTAACGATGCTGCCCGCTAACGATGCTGCCCGCTAACGATGCTGCCCGCTAACCACACTTCCCGCTAACGATGCTGCCCGCTAACCACACTTCCCGCTAACGATGCTGCCCGCTAACCACACTGCCCGCTAACGATGCTGCCCGCTAACCACACTGCCCGCTAACGACGCTGCCCGCTAACGATGCTGCCCGCTAACCACACTGCCCGCTAACGATGCTGCCCGCTAACGATGCTGCCCGCTAACTATGCTGCCCGCTAACTATGCTGCCCGCTAACGATGCTGCCCTCTAACGACGCTGCCCGCTAACGACGCTGCCCACTAACCACACTGCCCGCTAACCACACTGTCCCGCTAACGATGCTGCCCGCTAACGACGCTGCCTGCTAACGATGCTGCCCGCTAACGATGCTGCCCGCTAACCACGCTGCCCGCTAACGATGCTGCCCGCTAACGATGCTGCCCGCTAACCACACTGCCCGCTAACGATGCTGCCCGCTAACGATGCTGCCCGCTAACGATGCTGCCCGCTAACCACGCTGCCCGCTAACGATGCTGCCCGCTAACGATACTGCCCGCTAACAACACTACCCACTAACGATGCTGCCCGCTAACGACGCTGCCCGCTAACGATGCTGCCCGCTAACGATGCTGCCCGCTAACCACGCTGCCCGCTAACGATGCTGCCTGCTAACCACGCTGCCCGCTAACGACGCTGCCCGCTAACGATGCTGCCCGCTAACCACACTTCCCGCTAACGATGCTGCCCGCTAACGACGCTGCCTGCTAACGATGCTGCCCGCTAACGACGCTGCCCGCTAACGACGCTGACCACTAACCACACTGCCCGCTAACGATGCTGCCCGCTAACGATGCTGCCCGCTAACGATGCTGCCTGCTAACCACGCTGCCCGCTAACGACGCTGCCCGCTAACGATGCTGCCCGCTAACGATGCTGCCCGCTAACGATGCTGCCCGCTAACCACACTTCCCGCTAACGATGCTGCCCGCTAACCACACTTCCCGCTAACGATGCTGCCCGCTAACCACACTGCCCGCTAACGATGCTGCCCGCTAACCACACTGCCCGCTAACGATGCTGCCTGCTAACCATGCTGCCCGCTAACGATGCTGCCCGCTAACGACGCTGCCCGCTAACGATGCTGCCCACTAACCACACTGCCCGCTAACGATGCTGCCCGCTAACCACACTGCCCGCTAACGATGCTGCCCGCTAACGATGCTGCCCGCTAACGATGCTGCCCACTAACCACACTGCCCGCTAACGATGCTGCCCGCTAACGATGCTGCCCGCTAACGATGCTGCCCGCTAACCACACTGCCCGCTAACGATGCTGCCCACTAACGATGCTGCCCGCTAACGACGCTGCCCGCTAACGATGCTGCCCGCTAACCACACTGCCCGCTAACGATGCTGCCCACTAACGATGCTGCCCGCTAACGACGCTGCCCGAAAACGATGCTGCCCGCTAACCACACTGCCCGCTAACGATGCTGCCCGCTAACGATGCTGCCCGCTAACTATGCTGCCCGCTAATGATGCTGCCCTCTAACGACGCTGCCCGCTAACGACGCTGCCCACTAACCACACTGCCCGCTAACCACACTGCCCGCTAACGATGCTGCCCGCTAACGACGCTGCCTGCTAACGATGCTGCCCGCTAACGATGATGCCCGCTAACCACGCTGCCCGCTAACGATGCTGCCCGCTAACGATGCTGCCCGCTATCGATGCTGCCCGCTAACCACGCTGCCCGCTAACGACGCTGCCCGCTAACCTCGCTGCCCGCTAACGATGCTGGCCGCTAACCACGCTGCCCGCTAACGACACTGCCCGCTAACCATGCTGCCCGCTAACGATGCTGCCCGCTAACCACGCTGCCCGCTAACGATGCTGCCCGCTAACGATGCTGCCCGCTAACCACACTGCCCGCTAACGATGCTGCCCGCTAACCATGCTGCCCGCTAACGATGCTGCCCGCTAACCACACTGCCCGCTAACGATGCTGCCCGCTAACGATGCTGCCCGCTAACGATGCTGCCCGCTAACCACACTGCCCGCTAACGATGCTGCCCGCTAACCACACTGCCCGCTAACGATGCTGCCCGCTAACCATGCTGCCCGCTAACGATGCTGCCCGCTAACCACACTGCCCGCTAACCACACTGCCCGCTAACGATGCTGCCCGCTAACCATGCTGCCCGCTAACCACGCTGCCCGCTGGACAGTGCGACCTGCTTTTAAATTTCCCCCGCGCTTAAAAAAAAAACAAATTTTCTCCCCAGGCACCCCGCGCCCGGCCTACTTCCGCTTTTCCCCTAAAGTTAGGAACAAAGAAACCTCGCAAAAAGGTAAGTAATAAAAGTCGATCCCTTACCCTTTCTACTGTGGCCTCAAATCGCTCCTCACACGCTCACTGTCTCACACGCTCTCCGATCCCTTTGGTGCCTCATATTCCACAACAACTGAGTCATCTGTGGGATAAAGGGAATGTAGAAATGGGGAGGGGAGAGATAGAAGGGAAATAAACACCCAGAATATACACCCAGAATAAACACCCAGAATATACACCCAGAATAAACACCCAGAATATACACCCAGAATACACACCCAGAATAAACACCCAGAATATACACCCAGAATATACACCCAGAATAAACACCCAGAATAAACACCCAGAATAAACACCCAGAATATACACCCAGAATAAACACCCAGAATATACACCCAGAATAAACACCCAGAATATGCACCCAGAATACACACCCAGAATAAACACCCAGAATATACACCCAGAATACACACCCAGAATAAACACCCAGAATATACACCCAGAATAAACACCCAGAATATACACCCAGAATAAACACCCAGAATATACACCCAGAATATACACACAGAATATACACCCAGAATAAACACCCAGAATAAACACCCAGAATATACACCCAGAATACACACCCAGAATAAACACCCAGAATATACACCCAGAATAAACACCCAGAATATACACCCAGAATAAACACCCAGAATATACACCCAGAATACACACCCAGAATAAACACCCAGAATATACACCCAGAATATACACCCAGAATATACACACAGAATATACACCCAGAATAAACACCCAGAATATACACCCAGAATACACACCCAGAATAAACACCCAGAATATACACCCAGAATACACACCCAGAATAAACACCCAGAATATACACCCAGAATATACACCCAGAATAAACACCCAGAATATACACCCAGAATAAACACCCAGAATATACACCCAGAATATACACACAGAATATACACCCAGAATAAACACCCAGAATAAACACCCAGAATATACACCCAGAATACACACCCAGAATAAACACCCAGAATAAACACCCAGAATAAACACCCAGAATATGCACCCAGAATACTCACACCTAGAATACACACACAGACCCAGAACAGACAGACCCCCAGGATACACACACACCCAGAATACACACCCCCGCAGAATACACACACCCCAGAATACACACACCCCAGAATACACACACCTCCAGAATATACACACACCCCAGAATACACACACACCCCAGAATACACACACCCCAGAATACACACACCCCAGAATACACACACCTCCAGAATATACACACACCCCAGAATACACACACCTCCAGAATATACACACACCCCAGAATATACACACACCTCCAGAATATACACACACCCCAGAATATACACACACACCCAGAATACACACCCCCGCAGAATACACACACCCCAGAATACACACACCCCAGAATACACACACCTCCAGAATATACACACACCCCAGAATACACACACACCCCAGAATACACACACCTCCAGAATATACACACACCCCAGAATATACACACACCTCCAGAATATACACACACCCCAGAATATACACACACCCCAGAATACACACAACTCCAGAATATACACACACCCCAGAATACACACACACCCCAGAATACACACACCTCCAGAATATACACACACCCCAGAATATACACACACCCCAGAATACACACACACCCCAGAATACACACACCTCCAGAATATACACACACCCCAGAATATACACACACCCCAGAATACACACACCTCCAGAATATACACACACCCCAGAATACACACACACCCCAGAATACACACACCTCCAGAATATACACACACCCCAGAATACACACACAGCCCCAGAACAGACACATCCCCAGAATACACACACTCCAGAATACACACACGCCCAGAATACACACACAACCAGCATACACACACGCCCCAGAATACACACAGTCCCAGAATACAACCCCCAGAGTACACCCCCCAGAATACACCCCCCCAGAATACACCCCCCCAGAATATACACACCCCTGAATACACCCCCCCAGAATACACACACTCCGAGAATACACACACCCCCAGAATACACCCCCCCAGAATACACCACCCCCAGAATACACATCCCCAGAATACACGCACCCCCAGAATACACACACCCTAGAATACACACCCCCAGAATACAAGCACCCCCAGAATACACCCCCCCCCAGAATACACACTCCCTCAGAATACACACGCCCCAGAATACACTCAGCCCCAGAATACACCCCCCAGAGTACACCCCTCCCTGAACATACACCCCTCCCAGAATACACCCTCCAGAATACACGCACCCCCAGAATACACACACCCTAGAATACACACCCCCAGAATACAAGCACCCCCAGAATACACCCCCCCCCAGAATACACACCCCCTCAGAATACACACGCCCCAGAATACACTCAGCCCCAGAGTACACCCCCCCAGAATACACACACACACATCCAGAATACACACATGCCCCAGATTCTGGAGAGTGGGTATAGATGGGTCTTTCTCTGCATGGAGGTCAGTGACCAGTGGAGTGCCCCAGGGATCTGTTCTGGGACCCTTGCTGTTTGTCATTTTCATAAATGACCTGGATGAGGAAGTGGAGGGATGGGTTGGTAAGTTTGCTGACGACACCAAGGTAGGTGGTGTTGTGGATAGTTTGGAGGGATGTCAGAAGTTGCAGCGAGACATAGATAGAATGCAAGACTGGGCGGAGAAGTGGCAGATGGACTTCAACCCGGATAAGTGTGTGGTGATCCATTTTGGCAGATCCAATGGGATGAAGCAGCAGTATAATATGAAGGGTACCATTCTTAGCAGTGTAGAGGATCAGAAGGACCTTGGGGTCCGGGTCCATAGGACTCTTAAATCGGCCTCGCAGGTGGAGGATGCGGTCAAGAAGGCGTACGGCGTACTGGCCTTCATTAATCGAGGGATTGAGTTTAGGAGTCGGGAGATAATGCTGCAGCTTTATAGGACCCTGGTTAGACCCCACTTGGAGTACTGCGCGCAGTTCTGGTCACCTCATTACAGGAAAGATGTTGAAGCCATTGAAAGGGTGCAGAGGAGATTTACAAAGATGTTGCCTGGATTGGGGGGCATGCCTTATGAGGATAGGTTGAGGGAGCTTGGTCTCTTCTCCCTGGAGAGACGAAGGATGAGAGGTGACCTGATAGAGGTTTACAAGATGTTGAGAGGTCTGGATAGGGTAGACTCTCAGAGGCTATTTCCAAGGGCTGAAATGGTTGCTACGAGAGGACACCGGTTTAAGGTGCTGGGGGGTAGGTACAGAGGAGATGTCAGGGGTAAGTTTTTCACTCAGAGGGTGGTGGGTGAGTGGAATCGGCTGACGTCGGTGGTGGTGGAGGCAAACTCGTTGGGGTCTTTTAAGAGACTTCTGGATGAGTACATGGGATTTAATGGGATTGAGGGCTATAGATAGGCCTAGAGGTGGGGATGTGATCGGCGCAACTTGTGGGCCGAAGGGCCTGTTTGTGCTGTGGCTTTCTATGTTCTATGTTCTATAACACACTCAGCCCCAGAATACACCCCCCGCAAGAATACACCCCCCTGAAAATACCCCCCCCCAGAATATACCCCCCAGAATATACCCCCCAGAATATACACCCCCCCAGAATACACCCCCCCCAGAATACACCCCCCCAGAATATACCCCCCAGAATACACCCCCCCCAGAATACACCCCCCCCCCAGAATACACCCCCCCAGAATACACACACACCCCAGAATACACCCCCCAGAATACACACACCCCAGAATACACCCCCCCAGAATACACACCCCCAGAATACACACACCCCAGAATACACCCCCCCCAGAATACACCCCCCCCAGAATACACACACACCCCAGAATACACCCCCCAGAATACACACACCCCAGAATACACCCCCCCAGAATACACCCCCCCAGAATACACACTCCCCCAGAATACACCCCCCCCAGTATACACCCCCCCAGAATACACCCCCCCCAGAATACACCCCCCCCAGAATACACCCCCCCCAGAATACACACACCCCCAGAATACACACACCCCAGAATACACCCCCCCAGAATACACCCCCCCAGAATACACACTCCCCCAGAATACACCCCCCCAGTATACACACTCCCCCAGAATACACCCCCCCAGAATACACCCCCCAAGAATACACCCCCCCAGAATACACGCACCCCCAGAATACACACACCCCCAGAATACACATACCTCCAGAATACACACACCTCCAGAATACACATATCTCCAGAATACACACACCTCCAGAATACACACACCTCCAGAATACACACACCCCCAGAATGCACATCCCCAGAATACACAACCCCAGGCTTTGTTTATGGGAAGTCATGGCTGACGAATCCTTTGGAGAGTTTTTCGAAGCAGTAACTAAGAGGATGGATGAGGGTAGGGCGGTGGATGTTGTTTATATGGACTTTAGCAAGGCCTTTGACAAGGTTCCGCATTGCAGGCTAGTCTGGAAGGTTAGGCCGCATATGGGATGGAGGGAGAGTAAGCAAACTGGATTCAGAATTGGTTCGATGGTAGGAAGCAGAGGGCAATGGTCGATGGTTGTTCCTCAGACTGGAGGCCTGTGACTCGTGGTGTGCTTGAGGGGTCTGTGTTGGGACCCGTGTGATTCCTTGTCTATATCAGTGATTTGGATGCGAATGTACAAGGCATGGTCAGTAAGTTTGCAGATGCTGCGAAATTAGGAGGTATTGTTGAGAGTGAAGAAGGTTATCAAAAATAACAGGGGGATCTTGGGAAGTGGGCCAAGGATTGGCAAACGGATTTCAATACAGATAACTGTGAGGTCTTGTATTTTGGAAAGTCTAACCAGGTTAGGGCTTATACAGAGAATGGGAGGGCCCGGGAGAGTGTTGGGGAACAGAGGGACCGAGGAGTACAAGTACATAGTTCGTTGAAAGCAGCGGGACAGGTAGACAGAGTGGGGAAGAGGGTGTTTTGTGCCTTCATCAGTCAGGGATTTGAGTACAGGAGTACAGAGTGTTCAATTCTGGTCGCCACACTACCAGAATAGTCAGAAGCTTTTTCCCCCAGGGTGGAAGAGTCAGTTACTCGGGGGCACAGGTTTAAGGTGCGAGGGGCAAGGTTGAAAGGAGATGTACGAGGCAGATTTTTTACACAGAGGGTGGTGGGTGCCTGGAACTTGTTGCCAGGGGAGGGAGTGGAAGCGGATACGATAGTGAGTTTTAAGGGGCGTCTTGACAAATACATGAATAGGATGGGAATAGAGGGATATGGTCCCCGGAATGGTAGGGGGTTTTAGTTCAGTCGGGCAGCATGGTCAGTGCAGGCTTGGAGGGCCGAAGGGCCTGTTCCTGTGCTATAATTTTAATAGAACATAGAACATAGAACAGTACAGCACAGAACAGGCCCTTCGGCCCACAATGTTGTGCCGAGCTTTATCTGAAACCAAGATCAAGCTATCCCACTCCCTATCATCCTGGTGTGCTCCATGTGCCTATCCAATAACCGCTTAAATGATCCTAAAGTGTCTGACTCCACTATCACTGCAGGCAGTCCATTCCACACCCCAACCACTCTCTGCGTAAAGAACCTACCTCTGATATCCTTCCTATATCTCCCACCACGAACCCTATAGTTATGCCCCCTTGTAATAGCTCCATCCACCCGAGGAAATAGTCTTTGAACGTTCACTCTATCTATCCCCTTCATCATTTTATAAACCTCTATTAAGTCTCCCCTCAGCCTCCTCCGCTCCAGAGAGAACAGCCCTAGCTCCCTCAACCTTTCCTCATAAGACCTACCCTCCAAACCAGGCACCATCCTGGTAAATCTCCTCTGCACTCTTTCCAGCACTTCCACATCCTTCTTATAGTGAGGTGACTAGAACTGCACACAATATTCCAAATGTGGTCTCACCAAGGTCCTGTACAGTTGCAGCATAACCCCACGGCTCTTAAACTCCAACCCCCTGTTAATAAAAGCTAACACACTATAGGCCTTCTTCACAGCTCTATCCACTTGAGTGGCAACATTTCGAGATCTGTGGATATGGACCCCAAGATCTCTCTGTGTAAACTAAATCCCCCTCCCTCACTCCCTGTACACACACTGTGTAAACTAAATCCCCCTCCCTCACTCCCTGTACACACACTGTGTAAACTAAATCCCCTCCCTCACTCCCTGTACACACACTGTGTAAACTAAATCCCCCTCCCTCACTCCCTGTACACACACTGTGTAAACTAAATCCCCCTCCCTCACTCCCTGTACACACACTGTGTAAACTAAATCCCCCTCCCTCACTCCCTGTACACACACTGTGTAAACTAAATCCCCTCCCTCACTCCCTGTACACACACTGTGTAAACTAAATCCCCCTCCCTCACTCCCTGTACACACACTGTGTAAACTAAATCCCCCTCCCTCACTCCCTGTACACACACTGTGTAAACTAAATCCCCCTCCCTCACTCCCTGTACACACACTGTGTAAACTAAATCCCCCTCCCTCACTCCCTGTACACACACTGTGTAAACTAAATCCCCCTCCCTCACTCCCTGTACACACACTGTGTAAACTAAATCCCCCTCCCTCACTCCCTGTACACACACTGTGTAAACTAAATCCCCCTCCCTCACTCCCTGTACACACACTGTGTAAACTAAATCCCCGTCCCTCACTCCCTGTACACACACTGTGTAAACTAAATCCCCCTCCCTCACTCCCTGTACACACACTGTGTAAACTAAATCCCCCTCCCTCACTCCCTGTACACACACTGTGTAAACTAAATCCCCCTCCCTCAGTAAATCCTGTACTTGACGATTTGTCGTGTCTTGAGCAGAGCAGGAGCCGTTCCAAACTGTTCTATGTTCTAAACTGTGATTAAACCAGAAAGAATGTTTTCTCTGGAACATCTGTAAAATTGGTTGAGAGTCTGTTTGTTCCGGGTGTTTAACCTGGGTGTGCATTAGACCCATAGGGTAATACAGCAGGGCTCAAAGATCAAAGGCGTTTGATAAGGTCCCCCATGGTCGGCTTATGATGAAAGTGAGGAGGTGTGGGATAGAGGGAAAGTTGGCCGATTGGATAGGTAACTGGCTGTCTGATCGAAGACAGAGGGTGGTGGTGGATGGAAAAGTTTCGGATTGGAGGCAGGTTGCTAGCGGAGTGCCGCAGGGATCAATGCTTGGTCCTCTGCTCTTTGTGATTTTTATTAATGACTTAGAGGAGGGGGCTGAAGGGTGGATCAGTAAATTTGCTGATGACACCAAGATTGGTGGAGTAGTGGATGAGGTGGAGGGCTGTTGTAGGCTGCAAAGAGACATAGATAGGATGCAAAGCTGGGCTGAAAAATGGCAAATGGAGTTTAACCCTGATAAATGCGAGGTGATTCACTTTGGTAGGACTAATTTAAATGTGGATTACAGGGTCAAAGGTAGGGTTCTGAAGACTAGTTTACACAGTGTGTGTACAGGGAGTGAGGGAGGGGGATTTAGTTTACACAGTGTGTGTACAGGGAGTGAGGGAGGGGGATTTAGTTTACACAGTGTGTGTACAGGGAGTGAGGGAGGGGGATTTAGTTTACACAGTGTGTGTACAGGGAGTGAGGGAGGGGGATTTAGTTTACACAGTGTGTGTACAGGGAGTGAGGGAGGGGGATTTAGTTTACACAGTGTGTGTACAGGGAGTGAGGGAGGGGGATTTAGTTTACACAGTGTGTGTACAGGGAGTGAGGGACGGGGATTTAGTTTACACAGTGTGTGTACAGGGAGTGAGGGAGGGGGATTTAGTTTACACAGTGTGTGTACAGGGAGTGAGGGAGGGGGATTTAGTTTACACAGTGTGTGTACAGGGAGTGAGGGAGGGGGATTTAGTTTACACAGTGTGTGTACAGGGAGTGAGGGAGGGGGATTTAGTTTACACAGTGTGTGTACAGGGAGTGAGGGAGGGGGATTTAGTTTACACAGTGTGTGTACAGGGAGTGAGGGAGGGGGATTTAGTTTACACAGTGTGTGTACAGGGAGTGAGGGAGGGGGATTTAGTTTACACAGTGTGTGTACAGGGAGTGAGGGAGGGGGATTTAGTATACACAGTGTGTGTACAGGAAGTGAGGGAGGGGGATTTAGTTTACACAGTGTGTGTACAGGGAGTGAGGGAGGGGGATTTAGTTTACACAGTGTGTACAGGGAGTGAGGGAGGGGGATTTAGTTTACACAGTGTGTGTACAGGGAGTGAGGGAGGGGGATTTAGTTTACACAGTGTGTGTACAGGGAGTGAGGGAGGGGGATTTAGTTTACACAGTGTGTGTGTAGGGAGTGAGGGAGGGGGATTTAGTTTACACAGTGTGTGTACAGGGAGTGAGGGAGGGGGATTTAGTTTACACAGTGTGTGTACAGGGAGTGAGGGAGGGGGATTTAGTTTACACAGTGTGTGTACAGGGAGTGAGGGAGGGGGATTTAGTTTACACAGTGTGTGTACAGGGAGTGAGGGAGGGGGATTTAGTTTACACAGTGTGTGTACAGGGAGTGAGGGAGGGGGATTTAGTTTACACAGTGTGTGTACAGGGAGTGAGGGAGGGGGATTTAGTTTACACAGTGTGTGTACAGGGAGTGAGGGAGGGGGATTTAGTTTACACAGTGTGTGTACAGGGAGTGAGGGAGGGGGATTTAGTTTACACAGTGTGTGTACAGGGAGTGAGGGAGGGGGATTTAGTTTACACAGTGTGTGTACAGGGAGTGAGGGAGGGGGATTTAGTTTACACAGTGTGTGTACAGGGAGTGAGAGAGGGGGATTTAGTATACACAGTGTGTGTACAGGGAGTGAGGGAGGGGGATTTAGTTTACACAGTGTGTGTACAGGGAGTGAGAGAGGGGGATTTAGTATACACAGTGTGTGTACAGGGAGTGAGGGAGGGGGATTTAGTTTACACAGTGTGTACAGGGAGTGAGGGAGGGGGATTTAGTTTACACAGTGTGTGTACAGGGAGTGAGGGAGGGGGATTTAGTTTACACAGTGTGTGTACAGGGAGTGAGGGAGGGGGATTTAGTTTACACAGTGTGTGTGTACAGGGAGTGAGGGAGGGGGATTTAGTTTACACAGTGTGTGTGTACAGGGAGTGAGGGAGGGGGATTTAGTTTACACAGTGTGTGTACAGGGAGTGAGGGAGGGGGATTTAGTTTACACAGTGTTTGTCCAGGGAGTGAGGGAGGGGGATTTAGTTTACACAGTGTGTGTACAGGGAGTGAGGGAGGGGGATTTAGTTTACACAGTGTGTGTACAGGGAGTGAGGGAGGGGGATTTAGTATACACAGTGTGTGTACAGGGAGTGAGGGAGGGGGATTTAGTATACACAGTGTGTGTACAGGGAGTGAGGGAGGGGGATTTAGTTTACACAGTGTGTGTACAGGGAGTGAGGGAGGGGGATTTAGTATACACAGTGTGTGTACAGGGAGTGAGGGAGGGGGATTTAGTTTACACAGTGTGTGTACAGGGAGTGAGGGAGGGGGATTTAGTTTACACAGTGTGTGTACAGGGAGTGAGGGAGGGGTATTTAGTTTACACAGTGTGTGTACAGGGAGTGAGGGAGGGGGATTTAGTTTACACAGTGTGTGTACAGGGAGTGAGGGAGGGGGATTTAGTTTACACAGTGTGTGTACAGGGAGTGAGGGAGGGGGATTTAGTTTACACAGTGTGTGTACAGGGAGTGAGGGAGGGGGATTTAGTTTACACAGTGTGTGTACAGGGAGTGAGGGAGGGGGATTTAGTTTACACAGTGTGTGTACAGGGAGTGAGGGAGGGGGATTTAGCCCAGAGTTTGCACAGGGAGTGAGGGAATATGTTGCCAGTGTCTCAGTTTGGGTCCACCTACCTGTCTCGTAGTAATCGTACACTTTTATAGCTGCTGCTTGCAAATGTTCCACCTCAAAATCCTGAATAACCCGAATGGATAACTGCACCAAATGTTTGGATTCCATCTGCGGAGGGAGAGAGAGAGAAAAAGGCTCTCAGTCCTTCCGCAAATAGCACACATCCCTGGATCAGAAAACCTCAGCACAACCCACTGCCGAGATCTCTCCCCCAATCCCTCCGTCTCTGCACCCCTCGGTCTGTCTGTCTCACTCCATGTCCCTCGGTCTGTCTGTCTCACTCCGTCTCCCTCGGTCTGTCTGTCTCACTCTATCTCCCTCGGTCTGTCTGTCTCACTCTATCTCCCTCGGTCTGTCTGTCTCACTCCGTCTCCCTCGGTCTGTCTGTCTCACTCTATCTCCCTCGGTCTGTCTGTCTCACTCTATCACCCTCGGTCTGTCTGTCTCACTCTATCTCCCTCGGTCTGTCTGTCTCACTCTATCACCCTCAGTCTGTCTGTCTCACTCTGTCTCCCTCGGTCTGTCTGTCTCACTCTATCTCCCTCGGTCTGTCTGTCTCACTCTATCACCCTCGGTCTGTCTGTCTCACTCTATCACCCTCAGTCTGTCTGTCTCACTCTGTCTCCCTCGGTCTGTCTGTCTCACTCTGTCTCCCTCGGTCTGTCTGTCTCACTCTATCTCCCTCGGTCTGTCTGTCTCACTCTATCACCCTCAGTCTGTCTGTCTCACTCTGTCTCCCTCGGTCTGTCTGTCTCACTCTATCACCCTCAGTCTGTCTGTCTCACTCTGTCTCCCTCGGTCTGTCTGTCTCACTCTATCTCCTTCCGTTTGTCTCTGTCTCACTCTGTTGCTCTCTGCCTGTCTGTCTCTTTCTCTCTGTCTCACAGTTTCGCTCCCCGTCTGTCTGTCTCCCTGTCTCTGTCTCAGTCTATCCCCCCTCAGTCTGTCTGTCTGTCTCTCTCTCTCACTCTCTCCCCCCCCTCTCGGTCTCTCTGTCTCACTCTGTCGCTCTCCGTCTGTCTGTCTGTCTCTCTCTCTCTGTCTCACTCTATCCCCCTCGGTCTGTCTCTCTCCCCCTCTCCCGCTCTCTCTCTGTCTCCCTCTCTCACTGTCTCCCTCTCTCTCACTGTCTCTTTCTCTCGATGTCTCTCTCTCGCTCTCTCTTCCCTCTCTCTCTCTCGCTCTATCCCTTTCTCCCAACACTCACCGGTTCCAGATACAGGACCAAGTGTCCATCGTTGATTTCAGCTCGGCTGATATTGGCATGGCCCAGGCTCTGTAATGAAGGAGGGAATGAAGGAATATTAACAATGAGTGATGAATAATTGGGCGGGGTGACAGAGACAGAAAGTGCTGCAAATACTCCACAGGTCAGGCAGCTTCTACAGAGAGAGAAACAGAGTTAAAAGGCGCGATGGGTGTAAATTGGGAGAGGGGAGTGTGCAGCGGGGCCTGGGTGCACCAGTCGCTCCAGGTAAGCATGCAGGTGCAGCAGGCGGTAAAGGTGGCAAAGGGCATGTTGCCCTTCATTGCGAGCGGTTTCGAGTACAGGGATGTGTTGTCGCGATTATACAGGGCCTTGGTGAGGCCACACCTGGAGTATTGTGTGTAGTTTGGGTCTCCTTCTCTGAGGAAGGATGTTCTTGCTCTCGAGGGACCGCAGCGAAGGTTTACCAGGCTGATTCCGGAGATGGCGGGGACTGATGTGTGAGCAGAGATTGACGAGGTTAGGATTGTTTTTGCTGGAGTTCAGACGAATGAGGGGGGATCTCATAGAGACTTATTGTGGTGAACCACTGTAACACTGTCTGTATATGGGATATGCCTGGGCACGCCCCTGCTGCCTCAATCCAGGGCTCCGCCCTCCTCGGGGTATAAAGGTGGCTGCTCTCCGCCCCTTTTGCCTCAGTTCGGGTTAGCCATCGGTTTGGGAGTGCTTCTGTTCTTGTTAATAAAAGTCTGCTGTTTCGCAACAACGAGTCTTTGCGTGAATCGATGGTGCATCAATTTTATTCACAACATTTTTGAAATGGAGCAACTCCTGAAACCTGACAAATTGGACTTGGATCCGCAGGCAGTCGGCGCCTCGAACTCTTTTGATCACTGGCTGCACTGTTTTGAGATCTTCATCACCTCCTCCTCCTCCTCCACTGCGGCAGTCCCCAGAGGCCCGAGGTGCTACTTCTGTGGCCTGGAGAAGCACCCACAACGACGCTGCCTGGTGAAAAACGCGATCTGCTCTGGCGTAAGAAGGGCCATTACCTGAAAGTCTGCAGGGCAAAATCGGTCCCCAGGCCCAGCAGCGCCGCGTGCGATCCGCGGGAGCGACTGCCTTCGACGCCATCGATCGGGTGCGATCCGGGGGTGCCGCCATTTTGGATGCCAGCGGCCGTGTGCGACCCACAGAGGCCGCCATCTTGGACGCCATCAACCATGCGCGACCCACGGGAGCCGCCATCTTAGGTGACGTCAGCCGAGTCATGGGGGCCGCCATTTTGGGAACCGTCCACCGCATCGCCTAATCCAACAGTGGCCTCGGTCACGTTGGACCAGTCCAGGCCTCACCAACTCGCCTGGTCGATGATGGACATCAAGGTAAACGGCCACATTACTAACTGCTTATTTGACAGTGGGAGTATGGAGAGTTTTATCCACCCTAACACGGTGAGGCGCTACGCACTGCCAGTACTGCCAATGCAGCAATCAATCTCTATGGCTTCGACGTCCCAGTCAGTGAATGTCCTCGGGTACTGTGTAGCAACTCTGACTGTACGGGGCTTGGTGTACAACAAGTGCAGGCTCCTCGTGCTGCCACAGCTCTGCGCTGCCGTACTACTGGGGCTAGATTTCCTGTGTCACCTTGGGAGCATCACTATGGTGTATAATGGGCCTTTTCCCCCAATCTCCGTCCAAAATCCACAGCTAACAGACCAGCCACCGCGCACCACCTGTGGTCTCTCGACCCTCAAAGTCGCCCCTCCCTCGCTCTTTGAACACCTCACCCCCGACTGCAAGCCCATTGCCACCAAAAGCAAACGGTACAGCGCTGGCGATAGAGCGTTCATCAAGTCCGAGGTGCGACGCCTCCTGGGGGTGGGGATCATTGAGGCCAGTACCAGTCCCTGGAGAGCCCAAGTGGTGGTTGTTAAGACTGGGGAGAAACTTCGCATGGTCATTGACTACAGTCAGACCATTAACCGCTACACGCAGCTGGACGCGTACCCCCTTCCCCGCATCTCTGACATGGTTAATCAGATTGCACAATATCGGGTGTTCTCCACCATTGATATGAAGTCTGCATACCACCAGCTCCCTATCCGCCCGGAAGACCGCCAATACACCGCCTTCGAGGCAGATGGCCGCCTCTACCACTTCCTTCGGGTCCCCTTCGGCGTCACCAATGGGGTCTCGGTTTTCCAGCGTGAGATGGACCGAATGGTGGACAAGAACGGGTTGCGGGCCGCCTTCCCGTACCTGGATAACGTCACCATCTGTGGCCACGATCAGCAGGACCACGACGCCAACCTCCAAAAATTCCTCCACACGGCGGCACTCCTCAACCTGACCTACAATAAGGAGAAGTGCGTATTCCACACGCGCCGCCTCGCCATCCTTGGTTGTGTTGTGGAGAACGGGATCATCGGCCCCGACCCCGAGCGTCCCCTCCTGAAACTTCCCCTCCCCACCACCCTCAAAGCGCTGAGGAGATGCCTGGGCTTCTTCTCATACTGCGCCCAGTGGGTCCCCAATTATGCGGACAAAGCCCGTCCGCTCATCAAATCCACCTCTTTTCCCCTAGCGGCGGAGGGCCGACTGGCCTTTGACCGCATCAAAGCGGATATCGCGAAGGCCACGATGCACGCCGTAGACGAATCCACCCCATTCCAGGTGGAGAGCGATGCGTCTGATTTTGCCCCAGCCGCCACTCTTAACCAGGCGGGCAGACCCGTGGCCTTCTTCACGCGCACCCCCCAGGGCCCTGAAACTCAACACTCCTCTGTCGAAAAAGAGGCACAAGCCATCGTGGAGGCTGTGCGGCACTGGTACCACTACCTAGCTGGCAAACGGTTCACCCTGCTCACGGACAAACGGTCCGTTGCCTTTATGTTCAGTAACGCGCAGCGGGGCAAAATCAAGAACGATAAGATTTTGAGGTGGAGGATCGAGCTCTCCACCTACATTTACGACATTTTATACCGGCCTGGGAAGCTCAATGAGCCCCCAGACGCCCTGTCCCGGGGGACCTGTGCCAGTGCGAACCTAGACCGGTTACAGACCCTCCACGATGACCTCTGCCACCCGGGGGTTACCAGGTTCTTCCATTTCATCAAGGCCCGGAACCTGCCCTATTCCATCACGGAAGTCAGGTCTGTAACCAGGCACTGCCAAGTCTGCGCAGAGTGCAAGCTGCACTTCTACCGGCCAGACAGAGCGCACCTCATCAAAGCCACCCGCCCTTTCAAACGCCTGAGCGTTGACTTCAAAGGTCCCCTCCCCTCCTCTGACCGCAACGTATACTTCCTCAACATCATTGATGAGTATTCGCGGTTCCCCTTTGCTATTCCCTGCCCGGATATGACCTCGGCCACGGTCGTCAGGGCCCTGCACAGCCTCTTCACCCTGTTTGGTTTCCCCAGCTATATTCATAGCGACCGGGGTTCCTCTTTTATGAGTGACGAGCTGCACCAGTACCTACTCTCCAAAGGCATAGGCTTGAGTAGGACCACCAGCTACAACCCCAGGGGGAACGGACAGGTGCAGAGGGAGAATGCAACAGTCTGGAAAGCAGTTTTATTAGCTCTCCGGTCTAAGGGTCTTCCAGTCTCCCGCTGGCAAGAGGTCCTCCCTGATGCGCTACACTCAATTAGGTCACGACTGTGCACGGCTACCAACGCCACCCCTCATGAACGGATGTTTGTTTTCCCCAGGAAGTCCTCCTCGGGGACCTCACTACCGTCGTGGCTGACGTCCCCAGGCCCTGTCCTGCTCCGGAAGCATGTGCGGACCCATAAGTCCGACCCCCTGGTCGAAACAGTCCGGCTCCTCCACGCCAACCCCCAATACGCCGATGTGGCGTATCACGACGGGCGGGAGGACACGGTCTCCATTCGCGATCTGGCCCCCACAGGTACTACGTCCCGTGGCCCCTCACCCCCAGCTCCCAACGTTGTCCATGATGCACCAGAGTCGCAGCACGCTTATTTAGCCCCCGTGTACGGCACGCCTGAGCCCCAGGAGCAGCCTCCACACACCCGGCAGTCTGAAGGCGCTACGGACGGCTTCACCGGTTATGGACTGGCGTCTGACCCATCACCGCGGACTCCTGAACCGGCACCACGTCTGACACTGCGGCAGTCGCAGCGGCAGATCAAGCCCCCGGAGAGACTGAACTTGTAACTCTGTGACTGTCGTTCCACCACCTCGCCCCCTCCGAACTCTTTTTTAAACAGGGGGTGAATGTGGTGAACCACTGTAATACTGTCTGTATATGGGATATGCCTGGGCACGCCCCTGCTGTAATACTGTCTGTATCTGGGATATGCCTGGGCACGCCCCTGCTGTAATACTGTCTGTATCTGGGATATGCCTGGGCACGCCCCTGCTGTAATACTGTCTGTATATGGGATATGCCTGGGCACGCCCCTGCTGTAATACTGTCTGTATATGGGATATGCCTGGGTACGCCCCTGCTGCCTCAATCCGGGGCTCTGCCCTCCTCGGGGTATAAAGGTGGCTGCTCTCTGCCCCTTTTGCCTCAGTTCGGATTAGCCATCGGTTTGGGAGCGCTTCTGTTCTTGTTAATAAAACCCTGTTGTTTCACAACCTCTAGTCTTTGCGTGAATCAATGGTGCATCATTTATAAAATTCTATCAGGGCTGGACAGGGTAGATGCAGGGAGGATGTTCCTGATGGTGGGGGAGTCCAGAACCAGGGGGGGTCACAGTCTGAGTAGACCATTTAGGACGGAGGTGCGGAGACATTTCTTCACCCGGAGAGAGGTGAACCTGTGGAATTCATCACCACAGGGAGTGGTTGATGCCAAAACTTTGAATGTATTCAAGAGGGGGCTGGATATAGCACTTGGGGGCGAATAGGATCAAAGGTTAGAGTCATAGAGGTTTACAACATGGAAACAGGCCCTTCGGCCCAACTTGTCCATGCTGCCCTTACTTTTTTAACCCCTAAGCTAATCCCAATTGCCCACATTGGCCCATCTCCCTCTATACCCATCGTACCCATGTAACTGTCTAAACGCTTTTTAAAAGATAAAATTGTATCCGCCTCTACTACTGCCTCTGGCAGCTCGTTCCAGACACTCACCACCCTCTGTGTGAAATAATTGCCCCTCTGGACACTTTTGTATCTCTCCCCTCTCACCTTAAACCTACGCCCTCTAGTTTTAGACTCCCCTACCTTTGGGAAAAGATGGTGACTACCTAGCTGATCTATGCCCCTCATTATTTTATAGACCTCTATAAGATCACCCCTCAGTCTCCTACGCTCCAATTGATCAAGATCCCGTTGCAATTGGAGATAACTTTCTTCACTGTCCACTCTGCCACCAATCTTGGTGTCATCTGCAAACTTACTAACCATGCCTCCTATATTCTCATCCAAATCATTCATATGAATGACAAATAACAGTGGACCCAGCACTGATCCCTGAGGCACACCGCTGGTCACAGGCCTCCAGTTTGAAAAACAACTCTCTACCAATTTTGTATCCATTTAGATACCTCACCCTGGATCCCATGAGATTTAACTTTATGCAACAACCTACAATGCGGTACCTTCTCAAAGGTATGTTATGGGGAGAAAGTCTAATCTCTCAGTGTGGTCTCCCAGGTCTAAACTCTCAGTGTGGTGTCCCAGGTCTAATCTCTCAGTGTGGTTTCCCAGGTCTAATCTCTCAGTGTGGTGTCCCAGGTCTAATCTCTCAGTGTGGTTTCCCAGGTCTAAACTCTCAGTGTGGTTTCCCAGGTCTAAACTCTCAGTGTGGTTTCCCAGGTCTAATCTCTCAGTGTGGTGCCCCAGGTCTAAACTCTCAGTGTGGTGTCCCAGGTCTAATCTCTCAGTGTGGTTTCCCAGGTCTAAACTCTCAGTGTGGTTTCCCAGGTCTAAACTCTCAGTGTGGTTTCCCAGGTCTAATCTCTCAGTGTGGTGCCCCAGGTCTAAACTCTCAGTGTGGTGTCCCAGGTCTAATCTCTCAGTGTGGTTTCCCAGGTCTAATCTCTCAGTGTGGTGTCCCAGGTCTAATCTCTCAGTGTGGTGTCCCAGGTCTAATCTCTCAGTGTGGTGCCCCAGGTCTAAACTCTCAGTGTGGTGTCCCAGATCCCAATCTCTCAGTGTGTTCTGGGGGGAAAGGAGGATGAGGCGATTGAGTTGGGTGATCAGCCCAGCCATGATGGTGATTAATGGTGTCGCAGGTTCGAAGGGCTGAATGGCCTCCACCTTCTATGTTTCTATGATTGTGCGCCCCTGTTTATTGTGGGTGTACGGGGAGAGTGAGTGCAATGTACGGCCAGACAGGGAGAAGGAGAATCTCACCACTGAGATCTCGCCTTCCAGTTCTCACCGTCCTCCCCTGCTGGGGTTAAGAGATGCCCACGCAGGGAGGTCTGGTAACTCAGTCCAATCAACTTAAATACGATGAGAGGGATCTCCCATCACACTGCCCCCACGTGAGGAACCACCACCGGTGAGGTCTATCTTGATCAATTGGGCCAGTGGGCTGACGAATGGCAGATGGAGTTTAATTCAGACAAATGCGAGGTGATGCATTTTGGTAGATCGAACCAGGGCAGGACTTACTCAGTTAATGGTAGGGCGTTGGGGAGAGTTACAGAACAAAGAGATCTAGGGGTACGGGTTCATAGCTTCTTGAAAGTGGAGTCACAGATGGACAGAGTGGTGAAGAAGGCATTCGGCATGCTTGGTTTCATCGGTCAGAACATTGAATACAGGAGTTGGGACGTCTTGTTGAAGTTGTACAAGACATTGATTTGATTTGATTTATTATTGTCACATGTATTGGGAAACACCGGTGAAAAGTATTGTTTCCTGCTCGCTATACAGACAAAGCATACTATTCATAGAACATAGAACATAGAAAGCCACAGCACAAACAGGCCCTTCGGCCCACAAGTTGCGCCGATCACATCCCCACCTCTAGGCCTATCTATAGCCCTCAATCCCATTAAATCCCATGTACTCATCCAGAAGTCTCTTAAAAGACCCCAACGAGTTTGCCTCCACCACCACCGACATCAGCCGATTCCACTCACCCACCACCCTCTGAGTGAAAAACTTACCCCTGACATCTCCTCTGTACCTACCCCCCAGCACCTTAAACCTGTGTCCTCTCGTAGCAACCATTTCAGCCCTTGGAAATAGCCTCTGAGAGTCTACCCTATCCAGACCTCTCAACATCTTGTAAACCTCTATCAGGTCACCTCTCATCCTTCGTCTCTCCAGGGAGAAGAGACCAAGCTCCCTCAACCTATCCTCATAAGGCATGCCCCCCAATCCAGGCAACATCCTTGTAAATCTCCTCTGCACCCTTTCAATGGCTTCAACATCTTTCCTGTAATGAGGTGACCAGAACTGCGCGCAGTACTCCAAGTGGGGTCTAACCAGGGTCCTATAAAGCTGCAGCATTATCTCCCGACTCCTAAACTCAATCCCTCGATTAATGAAGGCCAGTACGCCGTACGCCTTCTTGACCGCATCCTCCACCTGCGAGGCTGATTTAAGAGTCCTATGGACCCGGACCCCAAGGTCCTTCTGATCCTCTACACTGCTAAGAATGGTACCCTTCATATTATACTGCTGCTTCATCCCATTGGATCTGCCAAAATGGATCACCACACACTTATCCGGGTTGAAGTCCATCTGCCACTTCTCCGCCCAGTCTTGCATTCTATCTATGTCTCGCTGCAACTTCTGACATCCCTCCAAACTATCCACAACACCACCTACCTTGGTGTCGTCAGCAAACTTACCAACCCATCCCTCCACTTCCTCATCCAGGTCATTTATGAAAATGACAAACAGCAAGGGTCCCAGAACAGATCCCTGGGGCACTCCACTGGTCACTGACCTCCATGCAGAGAAAGACCCCTCCACAGCCACTCTCTGCCTTCTGCACATAGAGAAGGAAAGGGGAGGGTGCAGAATGTAGTGTTACTGTCATAGCTCGGGTGTAGAGAAAGATCAACTTAATGCGAGGTAGGTCCATTCAAAACTCTGACAGCAGCAGGGAAGAAGCTGTTCTTGAGTCGGTTGGTGCGTGACCTCAGAATTTTGTTTGTGCTTGGCATGTCGATTGAGTGGGGCGAGGGGGGGCTGCTTTGTTCTGGATGGTGTGGAGCTTCTCGAGTGTTGTTGGAGCCGCACTCATCCAGGCAAGTGAAGAGTGTCCCATCGCACTCCTGACTTGTGTCCTTGTAGATGGTGGACAGGCTTTGGGGGGAGTCAGGAGGTGAGTTACTCTCCGGAGGATTCCCAGCCTCTGGCCTGCTCTGGGAGCCACAGTATTTATATGGTTGGGGCCCGGTTCAGTTTCTGTCACCCCAGGATGTTGATAGTGGGCGGGGGTGGATTCAGCAATTTAATCCCAGTGATTATCAAGGGGGGAGATGGTTAGATTCTCTCTTGGTGACTGGCCTTTGCCTGGCAGTTGTCAGCCGCGAATGTTACTCGCCACTTGACGACCCGAGCCTGGATATTGTCCACACTGAGAGATTGGGACCTGGGAAACCACACTGAGAGTTTGGGACCTGGGACACCACACTGAGAGATTAGACCTGGGACACCACACTGAGAGATTAGACCTGGGACACCACACTGAGAGATTAGACCTGGGACACCACACTGAGAGATTAGACCTGGGAAACCACACTGAGAGTTTAGACCTGGGACACCACACTGAGAGATTAGACCTGGGACACCACACTGAGAGATTAGACCTGGGATACCACACTGAGAGATTAGACCTGGGAAACCACACTGAGAGATTAGACCTGGGACACCACACTGAGAGTTTGGGACCTGGGACACCACACTGAGAGATTAGACCTGGGACACCACACTGAGAGTTTGGGACCTGGGACACCACACTGAGAATTTGGGACCTGGGACACCACACTGAGAGATTAGACCTGGGAAACCACACTGAGAGTTTAGACCTGGGACACCACACTGAGAGATTAGACCTGGGAAACCACACTGAGAGATTAGACCTGGGACACCACACTGAGAGATTAGACCTGGGACACCACACTGTGAGATTAGACCTGGGACACCACACTGAGAGATTAGACCTGGGGCACCACACTGAGAGTTTAGACCTGGGACACCACACTGAGAGATTAGACCTGGGACACCACACTGAGAGATTAGACCTGGGACACCACACTGAGAGATTAGACCTGGGACACCACACTGAGAGATTAGACCTGGGACACCACACTGAGAGTTTAGACCTGGGACACCACACTGAGAGTTTAGACCTGGGACATCACACTGAGAGATTAGACCTGGGACACCACACTGAGAGATTAGACCTGGGAAACCACACTGAGAGTTTAGACCTGGGACACCACAGTAAGAGTTTGGAACCGAGGAAACCACAGTGAGTTGGTTAGAATTTTCGAGCACAACACTCACTGCTTCATAAGAATTCTTCTTGGGGGAGAATCCAGAGATCATCGCAACATCCACAAGCACCATGTTCGTAACAGGCCGCTCACCAACGTAACTAGAACAGGAGAGAGGAAGAGAAGGAGATAGATTAACATTGTCAATAAAAACTGACCCTCACACGGGGTAAATACTGACCCTCACACCTGGTAAATACTGACCCTCACACCCGGTAAATACTGACCCTCACACGGGGTAAATACTGACCCTCACACCCGGTAAATACTGACCCTCACACGGGGTAAATACTGACCCTCACACCCGGTAAATACTGACCCTCACACGGGGTAAATACTGACCCTCACACCCGGTAAATACTGACCCACACACCCGGTAAATACTGACCCTCACACCCGGTAAATACTGACCCTCACACCCGGTAAATACTGACCCTCACACCCGGTAAATACTGACCCTCTCACCCGGTAAATACTGACCCTCACACCCGGTAAATACTGACCCTCACACCCGGTAAATACTGACCCTCACACCCGGTAAATACTGACCCTCACACGGGGTAAATACTGACCCTCACACCCGGTAAATACTGACCCTCACACGGGGTAAATACTGACCCTCACACGGGGTAAATACTGACCCTCACACCCGGTAAATACTGACCCTCACACGGGGTAAATACTGACCCTCACACCCGGTAAATACTGACCCTCACACCCGGTAAATACTGACCCTCACACCGGGTAAATACTGACCCTCACACCCGGTAAATACTGACCCTCACACCCGGTAAATACTGACCCTCACACCCGGTAAATACTGTCCCTCACACGGGGTAAATACTGACCCTCACACGGGGTAAATACTGACCCTCACACGGGGTAAATACTGACCCTCACACCCGGTAAATACTGACCCTCACACGGGGTAAATACTGACCCTCACACGGGGTAAATACTGATGCTCACACGGGGTAAATACTGACCCTCACACCCGGTAAATACTGACCCTCACACGGGGTAAATACTGACCCTCACACGGGGTAAATACTGACCCTCACACGGGGTAAATACTGACCCTCACACCCGGTAAATACTGACCCTCACACCCGGTAAATACTGACCCTCACACCCGGTAAATACTGACCCTCACACGGGGTAAATACTGACCCTCACACCCGGTAAATACTGACCCTCACACGGGGTAAATACTGACCCTCACACCCGGTAAATACTGACCCTCACACCCGGTAAATACTGACCCTCACACGGGGTAAATACTGACCCTCACACCCGGTAAATACTGACCCTCACACCCGGTAAATACTGACCCTCACACCCGGTAAATACTGACCCTCACACCCGGTAAATACTGACCCTCACACGGGGTAAATACTGACCCTCACACCCGGTAAATACTGACCCTCACACGGGGTAAATACTGACCCTCACACGGGGTAAATACTGACCCTCTCACCCGGTAAATACTGACCCTCACACCCGGTAAATACTGACCCTCACACGGGGTAAATACTGACCCTCACACCCGGTAAATACTGACCCTCACACCCGGTAAATACTGACCCTCACACCCGGTAAATACTGACCCTCACACGGGGTAAATACTGACCCTCACACGGGGTAAATACTGACCCTCACACGGGGTAAATACTGACCCTCACACCCGGTAAATACTGACCCTCACACCCGGTAAATACTGACCCTCACACGGGGTAAATACTGACCCTCACACGGGGTAAATACTGACCCTCACACCCGGTAAATACTGACCCTCACACCCGGTAAATACTGACCCTCACACGGGGTAAATACTGACCCTCACACGGGGTAAATACTGACCCTCACACGGGGTAAATGCTGACCCTCACACCCGGTAAATACTGACCCTCACACCCGGTAAATACTGACCCTCACACGGGGTAAATGCTGACCCTCACACGGGGTAAATACTGACCCTCACACGGGGTAAATACTGACCCTCACACCCGGTAAATACTGACCCTCACACGGGGTAAATACTGACCCTCACACCCGGTAAATACTGACCCTCACACCCGGTAAATACTGACCCTCACACCTGGTAAATGCTGACCCTCACACGGGGTAAATACTGACCCTCACACGGGGTAAATACTGACCCTCACACCCGGTAAATACTGACCCTCACACCCGGTAAATACTGACCCTCACACCCGGTAAATACTGACCCTCACACCCGGTAAATACTGACCCTCACACCCGGTAAATACTGACCCTCACACCCGGTAAATACTGACCCTCACACGGGGTAAATACTGACAATCACACGGGGTAAATACTGACCCTCACACCCGGTAAATACTGACCCTCACACGGGGTAAATACTGACCCTCACACCCGGTAAATAGTGACCCTCACACCCGGTAAATACTGACCCTCACACCCGGTAAATGCTGACCCTCACACCCGGTAAATACTGACCCTCACACCCGGTAAATACTGACCCTCACACCCGGTAAATACTGACCCTCACACCCGGTAAATGCTGACCCTCACACCCGGTAAATACTGACCCTCACACCCGGTAAATACTGACCCTCACACGGGGTAAATACTGACCCTCACACCCGGTAAATACTGACCCTCACACGGGGTAAATACTGACCCTCACACCCGGTAAATACTGACCCTCACATGGGGTAAATACTGACCCTCACACCTGGTAAATACTGACCCTCACACGGGGTAAATACTGACCCTCAAACGGGGTAAATACTGACCCTCACACCCGGTAAATACTGACCCTCACACGGGGTAAATACTGACCCTCACACGGGGTAAATACTGACCCTCACACGGGGTAAATACTGACCCTCACACGGGGTAAATACTGACCCTCACACCCGGTAAATACTGACCCTCACACGGGGTAAATACTGACCCTCACACGGGGTAAATACTGACCCTCACACCTGGTAAATACTGACCCTCACACCCGGTAAATACTGACCATCACACCCGGTAAATAGTGACCCTCACACCCAGTAAATACTGACCCTCACACCCGGTAAATACTGACCATCACTCCCGGTAAATACTGACCCTCACACGGGGTAAATACTGACCCTCACACCCGGTAAGTACTGACCCTCACACGGGCGAAATACTGACCCTCACACCCGGTAAATACTGACCCTCACACGGGGTAAATACTGACCCTCACACTGGGTAAATACTGACCCACCCACCCGGTAAATACTGACCCTCACACCCGGTAAATACTGACCCTCACACTGGGTAAATACTGACCCTCACACCCGGTAAATACTGACCCTCACACCCGGTAAATACTGACCCTCACACCCGGTAAATACTGACCCTCACACGGGGTAAATACTGACCCTCACACGGGTTAAATACTGACCCTCACACGGGGTAAATACTGACCCACACACCCGGTTAATACTGACCCTCACACGGGGTAAATACTGACCCTCACACTGGGTAAATACTGACCCTCACACCCGGTAAATACTGACCCTCACACCCGGTAAATACTGACCCTCACACGGGGTAAATACTGACCCTCACACCCGGTAAATACTGACCCTCACACCCGGTAAATACTGACCCTCACACGGGGTAAATACTGACCCTCACACCCGGTAAATACTGACCCTCACACGGGGTAAATACTGACCCTCACACCCGGTAAATACTGACCCTCACACCCGGTAAATACTGACCCTCACACCCGGTAAATACTGACCCTCACACGGGGTAAATACTGACCCTCACACCCGGTAAATACTGACCCTCACACCCGGTAAATACTGACCCTCACACCCGGTAAATACTGACCCTCACACGGGGTAAATACTGACCCTCACACCCGGTAAATACTGACCCTCACACCCGGTAAATACTGACCCTCACACGGGGTAAATACTGACCCACACACCCGGTAAGTACTGACCCTCACACGGGCTAAATACTGACCCTCACACCCGGTAAATACTGACCCTCACACGGGGTAAATACTGACCCTCACACTGGGTAAATACTGACCCTCACACCCGATAAATACTGACCCTCACACCCGGTAAATACTGACCCTCACACCCGGTAAATACTGACCCTCACACCCGGTAAATACTGACCCTCACACCCGGTAAATACTGACCCTCACACGGGGTAAATACTGACCCTCACACCCGGTAAATACTGACCCTCACACCCGGTAAATACTGACCCTCACACGGGGTAAATACTGACCCTCACACGGGGTAAATACTGACCCACACACCCGGTAAGTACTGACCCTCGCACGGGCTAAATACTGACCCTCACATGGGGTAAATACTGACCCTCACACCCGGTAAATACTGACCCTCACACGGGGTAAATACTGACCCTCACACCCGGTAAATACTGACCCTCACACGGGGTAAATACTGACCCTCACACCCGGTAAATACTGACCCTCACACCCGGTAAGTACTGACCCTCACACGGGGTAAATACTGACCCTCACACCCGGTAAATACTGACCCTCACACGGGGTAAATACTGACCCTCACACCCGGTAAATACTGACCCTCACACCCGGTAAACACTGACCCTCACACCCGGTAAATACTGACCCTCACACGGGTTAAATACTGACCCTCACACGGGATAAATACTGACCCTCACACGGGGTAAATACTGACCCTCACACCCGGTAAATACTGACCCTCACACCCGGTAAATACTGACCCTCACACGGGGTAAATACTGATCCTCTCACCCGTTAAATACTGACCCTCACACCCGGTAAATACTGACCCTCACACGGGGTAAATACTGACTCTCACACGGGGTAAATACTGACCCTCTCACCCGGTAAATACTGACCCTCACACGGGGTAAATACTGACCCTCACACCCGGTAAATACTGACCCTCACACGGGGTAAATACTGACCCTCACACGGGGTAAATACTGACCCTCACACCCGGTAAATACTGACCCTCACACGGGGTAAATACTGACCCTCACACCCGGTAAATACTGACCCTCACACCCGGTAAATACTGACCCTCACACGGGGTAAATACTGACCCTCACACCCGGTAAATACTGACCCTCACACGGGGTAAATACTGACCCTCACACCTGGTAAATACTGACCCTCACACGGGGTAAATACTGACCCTCACACCCGGTAAATACTGACCCTCACACGGGGTAAATACTGACCCTCACACCCGGTAAATACTGACCCTCACACGGGGTAAATACTGACCCTCACACCTGGTAAATACTGACCCTCACACCCGGTAAATAGTGACCCTCACACCCGGTAAATACTGACCCTCACACCCGGTAAATACTGACCCTCACACCCGGTAAATACTGACCCACACACGGGGTAAATACTGACCCTCACACGGGGTAAATACTGACCCTCACACCCGGTAAATACTGACCCTCACACGGGGTAAATACTGACCCTCACACCTGGTAAATACTGACCCTCACACCCGGTAAATAGTGACCCTCACACCCGGTAAATACTGACCCTCACACCCGGTAAATACTGACCCTCACACCCGGTAAATACTGACCCACACACGGGGTAAATACTGACCCTCACACGGGGTAAATACTGACCCTCACACGGGGTAAATACTGACCCTCACACGGGGTAAATACTGACCCTCACACCCGGTAAATACTGACCCTCACACTGGGTAAATACTGACCCTCACACCCGGTAAATACTGACCCTCACACCCGGTAAATACTGACCCTCACACCCGGTAAATACTGACCCTCACACGGGGTAAATACTGACCCTCACACGGGTTAAATACTGACCCACACACCCGGTAAATACTGACCCTCACACGGGGTAAATACTGACCCTCACACTGGGTAAATACTGACCCTCACACCGGGTAAATACTGACCCTCACACCTGGTAAATACTGACCCTCACACGGGGTAAATACTGACCCTCACACGGGGTAAATACTGACCCTCACACCCGGTAAATACTGACCCTCACACCCGGTAAATACTGACCCTCACACGGGGTAAATACTGACCCTCACACGGGGTATATACTGACCCACACACCCGGTAAGTACTGACCCTCACACGGGCTAAATACTGACCCTCACACCCGGTAAATACTGACCCTCACACGGGGTAAATACTGACCCTCACACCCGGTAAATACTGACCCTCACACCCGGTAAATACTGACCCTCACACCCGGTAAATACTGACCCTCACACGGGGTAAATACTGACCCTCACACGGGGTAAATACTGACCCTCACACGGGGTAAATACTGACCCTCACACGGGGTAAATACTGACCCTCACACCCGGTAAATACTGACCCTCACACCCGGTAAATACTGACCCTCACACCCGGTAAATACTGACCCTCACACCCGGTAAATACTGACCCTCACACGGGGTAAATACTGACCCTCACACCCGGTAAATACTGACCCTCACACCCGGTAAATACTGACCCTCACACGGGGTAAATACTGACCCTCACACTGGGTAAATACTGACCCTCACACCCGGTAAATACTGACCCTCACACCCGGTAAATACTGACCCTCACACGGGGTAAATACTGACCCTCACACGGGGTAAATACTGACACCCCTCCTCACTTACGTGACATTCATTTCAATCTGGTGTTCTGATCCTGGACCCAGTTTTTTTATTGATGAGACAGGATTCTTCATCTCCACGGAGACTCTGAAGGCGGTGTCTTTCGGTTTGGGTGGTGTGTTATAACGTAGAGATGTCTACAAGTGGAAGATATTCGATTACTGGGTGTACAAAGTGTCAGAAGACCCGACTCACTGTATCCCTCACTCCCCATATCCCTCGCTTCCCCTATCCCTCGCTTCCCCTATCCCTCACTCCCCATATCCCTTACTCCCCATATCCCTCACTCCCCATGTCCCTCGTTCCACAATATCCCGCGCTCCCCATATCCCTCACTCCCCATATCCCTCACTCCCCATATCCCTCACTCCCCATATCCCTCACTCCCCATATCCCTCACTCCCCATATCCCTCACTCCCCATATCCCTCGCTCCCCATATCCCTCGCTCCCCATATCCCTCACTCCCCATATCCCTCACTACCCATATCCCTCGTTCCACAATATCCCGCGCTCCCCATATCCCTCACTCCCCATATCCTTCACTCCCCATATCCCTCACTCCCCATATCCCTCACTCCCCATATCCCTCACTCCCCATATCCCTCGTTCCACCATATCCCTCACTCCCCATATGCCTCACTCCCCATATCCCTCACTCCCCATATCCCTCACTCCCCATATCCCTCACTCCCATCCTGAAGATCCTTCGGTCCCCATATCCCCTGCCCAAGCCCTCCCCATAATCCCGCCCTACCCGCAATTCCTGCACTCCCGCACTCCCCATATCCCACACTCCCCCTCCGTCCCGTACTCCCCCCGTGTCCCGCATTCCCTCCGCGTCCCGCACTCCCCCGCGTCCCCGCACTCCCCCACGTCCCCGCACTCCCCCGCGTCCCCGCACTCCCCCACACTCCGCCGTATCCCCGCACTCCCCCACATCCCCGCACTCCCCCACATCCCCGCACTCCCCCACACTCCCCCGCATTCCCCAGTGTCGGACCTGGAGGAGGAGGCAGCTGGAGCCGGTGACTTCCGCGCTGTATTCTCCGGGAACCTCCGGCAAGGGCCGGCTCTGGAGCAGGAGCTGGTTGGAGGAGTCGATGTGGAATTCCTCGTGGAATCCGCTCTCGGAGCTCACAGTCACCGAGCTGTGGGGGTCAGCGACGTAGATCAACTCTGCGTAGAGGGAGAGGGCCTGAAGGGCCACCACTGTGTCCTGAGGTGGGGTAAAGAGGGAAGGCGGAGGAGAGGGTGAGTCACTCATACAGACACACACACACACACACATGAGGCCTGCCTAAACTAAAACCGTATGCACCTACCGTATCCTTCCATTCCCATCCTCCATGTATTCGTCTCGTCGCCCCTAGTCTAGTTTAGGAGTCCGGGGATAATGATGCAGCTATATAAGACCCTCGTCAGACCCCACTTGGAGTACTGTGCTCAGTTCTGGTCGCCTCATTGTAGGAAGGATGTGGAAAAGATTGAAAGGGTGCAGAGGAGATTTACAAGGATGTTGCCTGGATTGAGTGGCATGCCTTATGAGGATAGGCTGAGGGAGCTCGGTCTTTTCTCCTTGGAGAGACGTAGGATGAGAGGGGACCTAATAGAGGTATATAAGATGTTGAGAGGCATAGATCGGGTGGACTCTCAGAGGCTTTTTCCCAGGGTGGAAATGGCTGCTACGAGAGGACACAGGTTTAAGGTGCTGGGGTGTAGGTACAGGGGAAATGTTAGGGGGAAGTTTTTCACACAGAGGGTGGTGGGCGAGTGGAATCGGCTGCTGTCAGTGGTGGTGGAGGCGAACTCAATAGGGTCTTTTAAGAGACTCCTGGATGAGTACATGGGACTTAATAGGATGGAGGGTTATAGGTAGGCCTAGAAGGTAGGGATATGTTCGGCACAACTTGTGGGGCTGAAGGGCCTGTTTGTGCTGTAGTTTTTCTATGTTTCTAATGCATTTTGGAAGGTCTAATACAGATTGGGAAATATACAGTAAATGGCAGAACCCTTAAGAGTATTGATAGGCAGAGGGATCTGGGTGTACAGGTACACAGGTCACTGAAAGTGGCAATGCAGGTAGAGAAGGTAGTCAAGAAGGCATACGGCATGCTTGCCTTCATCGGCCGGGGCATTGAGTTTAAAAATTGGCAAGTCATGTTGCAGCTTTATAGAACCTTAGTTAGGCCGCACTTGGAATATAGTGTTCAATTCTGGTCGCCACATGACCAGAAGGATGTGGAGGCTTTGGAGTGGGTACAGAAAAGATTCACCAGAATGTTGCCTGGTATGGAGGGCATTAGCTATGAGGAGAGGTTGGAGAAACTTGGTTTGTTCTCACTGGAACGACGGAGGTTGAGGGGGGACCTGGTAGAAGTCTACAAGATTATGAGAGGCATGGACAGAGTGAATAGTCAGAAGCTTTTTCCCCAGGGTGGAAGAGTCAGTTACTCGGGGGGCACAGGTTTAAGGTGCGAGGGGCAAGGTTTAAAGGAGATGTACGAGGCAGATTTTTTACACAGAGGGTGGTGGGTGCCTGGAACTCGCTGCCGGGGGAGGTAGTGGAAGCGGATACGATAGTGAGTTTTAAGGGGCGTCTGGACAAATACATGAATAGGATGGGAATAGAGGGATACGGTCCCCGGAAGGGTAGGGGGTTTTAGTTCAGTCGGGGGCAGCATGGTCGGTGCAGGCTAGGAGGGCCGAAGGGCCTGTTCCTGTGCTGTAATTCTCTTTGTTCTTTGAATGGCGGAGCAGGCTCGAGGGGCCAGACGGCCGACTCCTGCTCCGAGTTCTTATGTTCTTATTCTGCTAAACTCCCGAGTAATACAACCCCAGACTATTTAGTCTTCTTCACCAAGATTTAGCCCGGTGAATCTCCTTTGAACTGCCTCCAATGTTACTCTATCCCTTTTTTAAGGTAAGGGGTCCAAAACTGTACGCAGTATTCCAAGTGAGGCCTCAGCACGGTGGTTAGCGCTGCTGCCTCACAGCGCCAGGGGACCCGGGTTCGATTCCCGGCTCGGGTCACTGTCTGTGCGGAGTCTGCACGTTCTCCCCATGTCTGCGTGGGTTTCCTCCGGGTGCTCCGGTTTCCTCCCACAGTCCGAAAGACGTGCCGGTTAGGGTGCATTGGCCGTGCTAAATTCTCCCTCAGTGTAACCCGAACAGGCGCCGGAGTGTGGCGACAAGGGGACTTTCACAGTAACTTCATTGCGGTGTTAATGGAAGTCTACTTGTGACAGTAAATAAATAAATAAACGTTGACTCCGTCTACACTTCCCGCTGCCTCGGGGAAAAGCAGCCGGCATAATTAAGGACCCTCCCCACGCACCCCGGACATTCTCTCTTCCACCTTCTTCCGTCGGGAAAAAGATACAAAAGTCTGAGGTCACGGACCGACCGACTCAAGAACAGCTTCTTCCCTGCTGCTGCCGTCAGACTTTTGAATGGACCGACCTCGCATTAAGTTGATCTTTCTCTGCATCCTAGCTATGACTGTAACACTACATTCTGCACTCTCTCCTTTCCTTCTCTATGAACGGTATGCTTTGTCTGTATAGCACGCAAGAAACAATACTTTTCATTGTATGCTGATACATGTGACAATAATAAATCAAATCAAAGAATGCCCTGTTTATGCTCACTCTCTGCTTCCTGTCTGCTACCCAATCCTCTTTCCATGCTAATATATTACCCCCAACTCCATCAGCCCCAATCTTTTGGGTGGTGCCTCATTGAAAGCTTTTTTGTAAATGCCGGTACAGTGCATCTACTGATTCCCCTTTATCGACCCTCCTGAAGAAACGTGGGCCTCTCTCTGAGCTTCCCCAATCCCCCTCTCAGTGCGGTACCGAGCCCCACTCTTCACCTGGGTCGAGGCGAACCCTCCGTAGGAATTCCTCTGTTTCACCAGCCAGCGGACGATGGGAATGGCCCGGTCCAGGTCGGAGGTGGGGACCTGGGGCTGGGACAGCAGGGCCAGGAGGACGTAGGCGGTCATCTCCACCTCTGCCGAGGGAGCTCTCCACCAGTAGTCGTGCTCTTCCTCAGGCTCCTGCTCGCGGCGCCAGTGAGTCAGGCCGTCTGCAAGCCAAAGATTGGAGACTCGACGTTAGTTACGCGTCACCACATGGTCCAATGTCCCGCACTCCAGCGAGGGTGGAGGGAGTGATGGAGGGTGAGGGGGAGTGGAGGGAAGGCGGCTGAACGAGGCTCTACCTTCTTTGATGGCCAGCTCCTCAAGACGGTGGAGTATTTTGTCCCTGGTGACCTGGTCCTGAGCCAGTGTGAATGTGTACGCCAGGAGTGAGAGGCTGTAGGTACTGTTCACCGTCTCCAAGGCATCTCGCAGACATTTCAGGGCCCTGTCTGTCACTCCCGTCTAGACATGAGGCAGACAGAGAGAGTTAGGCACAGACAGAGGCTCACTCACTCACACATGGAGCTCAGATATCATTCACACACTCCAGAAATCACACCACACCTTATTATCCCTCACTATCCCCTCCCCATATCCCCCACCCCCTCCTCCCCATATCCCTCGCTCCCCCTCCCCATATCCCTCACTATCCCCTCCCCATATCCCCCACCCCCTCCTCCCCATATCTCTCGCTCCCCTGCCCCATATCCCTCACTCCCTCTTCCCATATCCATCAATCCCCCTCCCCATATCCCTCACATCCCCACCCTATATCCCTCGCTCCCGCCTCACCATATCCCTCACTCTCTTCCCATATCCATCAATCCCCCTCCCCATATCCCTCACCCCCTTCCCCATATCACTCACTCCCTCCTCCCTGTATCTCTCGCTCGCTCTCCCCATATCCCTCACATCCCCCGCCCCATATCCCTTGCTCCCCCTCCCCATATCCCGTGCTCCCGCCTCACCATATCCCTCACTCCCTCTTCCCATATCCATCAATCCCCCTCCCCATATCCCTCAACCCCCCTCCCAATATCACTCACTCCCTCCTCCCTGTATCTCTCGCTCGCTCTCCCCATATCCCTCACATCCCCCGCCCCATATCCCTCGCTCCCCCTCCCCATATCCCTCGCTCCCGCCTCACCATATCCCTCACTCCCCCCTTCCCATATCCCCACTCCCTCCCCATATCCCTCACACCCACCTCCCCATATCCCTCACACCCACCTCCCCATATCCCTCACACCCACCTCCCATATCCCTCGTTCCCCCTCCCCATATCCTGCACTCCCCCTCCCCATATCCTTCTCTCTCCCTCCCCATATCCCTCTCTCTCCCCTCCCCATATCCCTCTCTCTCCCCTCCCCATATCCTTCTCTCTCCCCTCCCCATATTCCTCACTCCCCCCTCCCCATATCCTTCTCTCTCCCCTCCCCATATCCCTCTCTCTCCCCTCCCCATATCCCTCACTCCCCCCTCCCCATATCCCTCACTCCCCCTTCCCTATATCCCTCACTCCCCCTTCCCCATATCCCTCACTCCCCGCTCCAATAGCCCTCACTCTCCTTCCCTCACAGCCCCTCAAGAGTACCAGAGTTGGGGAATCATGTTGCAGCTATGTAAAACCTTGGTTAGGCCGCATTTGGAGTATTGCGTGCAGTTCTGGTCACCACACTCCCAGCAGGACGTGGAAGCTTTGGAGGGAGTGCAGAGAAGGTTCACCAGGATGTTGCCTGGTCTCGAGGGTGTTGGCTATGAGGAGAGGTTGAATAAACTAGGATTGTGTCCACTGGGAAGACGGAGGCTGAGGGGAGACCTGATAGAGGGGCTACAAAATGATGAGAGGCACAGACAGGGTGGATAGTCAGAGGCCTTTTCCCCAGGGTGGAAGTGTCAGTTACAAGGGGAGCACAGTTTAGTTTTAGTTTATTTATGAGTGTCACATGTCGGTTTACATTAACACCGCAATGAAGTGACTGTGAAAATCCCCTCGTCGCCCACACTCCGGCACCTGTTCGGGTGCAGTGAGGGAGAATTTAGCACGGCCAACGCACCCCTAACCAGCACGCCTTTCGGACTGGGGGAGGAAGCGCCCGGAGGAAGCCCACGTGGGAGGGAGAATGTGCAGACTCCGCACAAGCTGGGAATCGAACTCGGGGTCCCTGGCGCTGTGAGGCAGCGTGCGAACCACTGAGCCACCGTGCCACCCCCAAGGTGGGAGGGGTAAAGTTTCAGGGAACATATGAAGGGGAGGTTTTTCACGCAGAGAGAGAGAGAGTGGTGGGTGCCTGGAACGCGCTGCCAGAGGGGGTGGTGGACCTGGGCTTGGGAACAGGCCTGTTCCTGTGCTGGGCCCAAAGGCCTGTTCCTGTGCTGGGCCCAAAGGCCTGTTCCTGTGCTGGGCCCAAAGGCCTGTTCCTGTGCTGGGCCCAAAGGCCTGTTCCTGTGCTGGGCCCAAAGGCCTGTTCCTGTGCTGGGCCCAAAGGCCTGTTCCTGTGCTGGATCTTTCCTCCGATGACCCCCACACCCACCCTGAGATTCCAGCACTCCCTTTGACACCTCCCTCGGTCTCTGGAGCCCGTCAACTCTGCCTGATTCGCCCTCACCTTAAAGTCTGGTGCTGTCCCGTCGAGGGGGGCAGCGGACGATCCTTGTGAGCCGTCGTCAGCTTCTGAGGCAGACCAGGTGGACTCTGCAGACGAGGAAAGGAGAGATTGAAGAGACACGGAGAGAGCGGGGGGCGAGGGCGGACACAGCTGTGAAGGGCGAAAGAGGGGGATGGGGATGTGAGCGAGTCACTACTAACCTGAGGATGCCTGGCGATTCAGGGCCTTAAACCAATTCTTGAAAATATTATCAGCCTGGGGGAGGTGAGAGAGAGATAGCCGTCAGAGCTCGTCACTCCTGTCTCATTACCCCCTTCCCGACTCACACCAGTCTGTCACTCCTGTCTCTCTCTCTCACACCAGTCTGTCCCTCCTGTCTCTCTCTCTCACACCAGTCTGTCCCTCCTGTCTCTCTCTCTCACACCAGTCTGTCCCTCCTGTCTCTCTCACACCAGTCTGTCCCTCCTGTCTCTCTCTCTCACACCAGTCTGTCCCTCCTGTCTCTCTCTCTCACACCGGTCTGTCCCTCCTGTCTCTCTCTCTCACACCAGTCTGTCCCTCCTGTCTCTCTCTCTCACACCAGTCTGTCCCTCCTGTCTCTCTCTCTCACACCAGTCTGTCCCTCCTGTCTCTCTCACACCAGTCTGTCCCTCCTGTCTCTCTCTCTCACACCAGTCTGTCCCTCCTGTCTCTCTCTCTCACACCAGTCTGTCCCTCCTGTCTCTCTCTCTCACACCAGTCTGTCCCTCCTGTCTCTCTCTCTCACACCAGTCTGTCCCTCCTGTCTCTCTCTCACACCAGTCTGTCCCTCCAGTCTCTCTCTCTCACACCAGTCTGTCACTGCTGTCTCTCTCACACCAGTCTGTCCCTCCTGTCTCTCTCTCTCACACCAGTCTGTCCCTCCTGTCTCTCTCTCTCACACCAGTCTGTCCCTCCTGTCTCTCTCTCACACCAGTCTGTCACTCCTGTCTCATTACCCCCTTCCCGACCTCACACCAATCTGTCCCTCCTGTCTCTCTCTCACACACCAGTCTGTCACTGCTGTCTCTCTCTCACACCAGTCTGTCCCTCCTGTCTCTCTCTCTCACACCAGTCTGTCACTCCTGTCTCATTACCCCGTGCCCGACCTCACACCAATCTGTCCCTCCTGTCTCTCTCTCACACACCAGTCTGTCACTGCTGTCTCTCTCTCACACCAGTCTGTCCCTCCTGTCTCTCTCACACCAGTCTGTCCCTCCTGTCTCTCTCTCTCACACCAGTCTGTCCCTCCTGTCTCTCTCTCTCACACCAGTCTGTCCCTCCTGTCTCTCTCTCTCACACCAGTCTGTCCCTCCTGTCTCTCTCTCTCACACCAGTCTGTCCCTCCTGTCTCTCTCTCACACCAGTCTGTTCCTCCTGTCTCTCTCTCTCACACCAGTCTGTCACTACTGTCTCTCTCACACCGGTCTGTCCCTCCCGTCTCTCTCACACCAGTCTGTCCCTCCCGTCTCTCTCACACCAGTCTGTCCCTCCTGCCTCTATCACACCAGTCTGTCCCTCCTGTCTCTCTCTCTCACACCAGTCTGTCCCTCCTGTCTCTCTCTCACACCAGTCTGTCCCTCCTGTCTCTCTCTCTCACACCAGTCTGTCCCTCCTGTCTCTCTCTCTCACACCAGTCTGTCCCTCCTGTCTCTCTCTCTCACACCAGTCTGTCCCTCCTGTCTCTCTCTCTCACACCAGTCTGTCCCACCCGTCTCTCTCACACCAGTCTGTCCCTCCCGTCTCTCTCACACCAGTCTGTCCCTCCTGTCTCTCTCACACCAGTCTGTCCCTCCTGTCTCTCTCACACCAGTCTGTCCCTCCTGTCTCTCTCACACCAGTCTGTCCCTCCTGTCTCTCTCTCACACCAGTCTGTCACTGCTGTCTCTCTCTCACACCAGTCTGTCCCTCCTGTCTCTCTCTCACACCAGTCTGTCCCTCCTGTCTCTCTCTCTCACACCAGTCTGTCCCTCCTGTCTCTCTCTCTCACACCAGTCTGTCCCTCCTGTCTCTCTCTCTCTCACACCAGTCTGTCCCTCCTGTCTCTCTCTCTCACACCAGTCTGTCCCTCCTGTCTCTCTCTCTCACACCAGTCTGTCCCTCCTGTCTCTCTCTCTCTCTCACACCAGTCTGTCCCTCCTGTCTCTCTCTCTCACACCAGTCTGTCACTGCTGTCTCTCTCACACCAGTCTGTCCCTCCTGTCTCTCTCTCTCACACCAGTCTGTCCCTCCTGTCTCTCTCACACCAGTCTGTCCCTCCTGTCTCTCTCTCTCACACCAGTCTGTCCCTCCTGTCTCTCTCTCTCACACCAGTCTGTCCCTCCTGTCTCTCTCTCTCACACCAGTCTGTCCCTCCTGTCTCTCTCTCTCACACCAGTCTGTCCCTCCTGTCTCTCTCTCACACCAGTCTGTCCCTCCTGTCTCTCTCTCTCACACCAGTCTGTCCCTCCTGTCTCTCTCACACCAGTCTGTCCCTCCTGTCTCTCTCTCTCTCACACCAGTCTGTCCCTCCTGTCTCTCTCTCTCACACCAGTCTGTCCCTCCTGTCTCTCTCTCTCACACCAGTCTGTCCCTCCTGTCTCTCTCACACCAGTCTGTCACTGCTGTCTCTCTCACACCAGTCTGTCCCTCCTGTCTCTCTCTCTCACCAGTCTGTCCCTCCTGTCTCTCTCTCTCACACCAGTCTGTCCCTCCTGTCTCTCTTACACCAGTCTGTCCCTCCTGTCTCTCTCACACCAGTCTGTCCCTCCTGTCTCTCTCACACCAGTCTGTCACTGCTGTCTCTCTCACACCAGTCTGTCCCTCCTGTCTCTCTCTCTCTCACCAGTCTGTCCCTCCTGTCTCTCTCTCTCACACCAGTCTGTCCCTCCTGTCTCTCTTACACCAGTCTGTCCCTCCTGTCTCTCTCACACCAGTCTGTCCCTCCTGTCTCTCTCTCTCACACCAGTCTGTCCCTCCTGTCTCTCTCTCTCACACCAGTCTGTCCCTCCTGTCTCTCTCTCTCACACCAGTCTGTCCCTCCTGTCTCTCTCTCTCACACCAGTCTGTCCCTCCTGTCTCTCTCTCTCTCTCACACCAGTCTGTCCCTCCTGTCTCTCTCTCACACCAGTCTGTCCCTCCTGTCTCTCTCTCTCACACCAGTCTGTCCCTCCTGTCTCTCTCTCTCTCTCACACCAGTCTGTCCCTCCTGTCTCTCTCTCTCACACCAGTCTGTCACTGCTGTCTCTCTCACACCAGTCTGTCCCTCCTGTCTCTCTCACACCAGTCTGTCCCTCCTGTCTCTCTCTCACACCAGTCTGTCCCTCCTGTCTCTCTCTCTCACACCAGTCTGTCCCTCCTGTCTCTCTTACACCAGTCTGTCCCTCCTGTCTCTCTCACACCAGTCTGTCCCTCCTGTCTCTCTCTCTCACACCAGTCTGTCCCTCCTGTCTCTCTCACACCAGTCTGTCCCTCCTGTCTCTCTCTCTCACACCAGTCTGTCCCTCCTGTCTCTCTCACACCAGTCTGTCCCTCCTGTCTCTCTCACACCAGTCTGTCCCTCCTGTCTCTCTCTCTCTCACACCAGTCTGTCCCTCCTGTCTCTCTCTCTCACACCAGTCTGTCCCTCCTGTCTCTCTCTCTCACACCAGTCTGTCCCTCCTGTCTCTCTCTCTCACACCAGTCTGTCCCTCCTGTCTCTCTCTCTCACACCAGTCTGTCCCTCCTGTCTCTCTCTCTCACACCAGTCTGTCCCTCCTGTCTCTTTCTCACACCAGTCTGTCCCTCCTGTCTCTCTCTCTCACACCAGTCTGTCCCTCCTGTCTCTCTCTCTCACACCAGTCTGTCACTGCTGTCTCTCTCACACCAGTCTGTCCCTCCTGTCTCTCTCTCTCACACCAGTCTGTCCCTCCTGTCTCTCTCTCTCACACCAGTCTGTCCCTCCTGTCTCTCTCTCTCACACCAGTCTGTCCCTCCTGTCTCTCTCTCACCAGTCTGTCCCTCCTGTCTCTCTCTCTCACACCAGTCTGTCCCTCCAGTCTCTCTCTCTCACACCAGTCTGTCCCTCCTGTCTCTCTCTCTCACACCAGTCTGTCCCTCCTGTCTCTCTCTCTCTCTCACACCAGTCTGTCCCTCCTGTCTCTCTCTCTCACACCAGTCTGTCCCTCCTGTCTCTCTCTCTCACACCAGTCTGTCCCTCCTGTCTCTCTCTCTCACACCAGTCTGTCCCTCCTGTCTCTCTCTCTCACACCAGTCTGTCACTGCTGTCTCTCTCACACCAGTCTGTCCCTCCTGTCTCTCTCACACCAGTCTGTCCCTCCTGTCTCTCTCTCACACCAGTCTGTCCCTCCTGTCTCTCTCTCTCTCACACCAGTCTGTCCCTCCTGTCTCTCTCTCTCACACCAGTCTGTCACTGCTGTCTCTCTCACACCAGTCTGTCCCTCCTGTCTCTCTCACACCAGTCTGTCCCTCCTGTCTCTCTCTCTCACACCAGTCTGTCCCTCCTGTCTCTCTCTCTCACACCAGTCTGTCCCTCCTGTCTCTCTCACACCAGTCTGTCCCTCCTGTCTCTCTCACACCAGACTGTCCCTCCTGTCTCTCTCTCTCACACCAGTCTGTCCCTCCTGTCTCCCTCTCTCACACCAGTCTGTCCCTCCTGTCTCTCTCTCTCACACCAGTCTGTCCCTCCTGTCTCTCTCTCTCACACCAGTCTGTCCCTCCTGTCTCTCTCACACCAGTCTGTCCCTCCAGTCTCTCTCTCTCACACCAGTCTGTCCCTCCTGTCTCTCTCACACCAGTCTGTCCCTCCTGTCTCTCTCTCTCACACCAGTCTGTCCCTCCTGTCTCTCTCTCTCTCACACCAGTCTGTCCCTCCTGTCTCTCTCTCTCACACCAGTCTGTCACTGCTGTCTCTCTCACACCAGTCTGTCCCTCCTGTCTCTCTCACACCAGTCTGTCCCTCCTGTCTCTCTCACACCAGTCTGTCCCTCCTGTCTCTCTCTCACACCAGTCTGTCCCTCCTGTCTCTCTCACACCAGACTGTCCCTCCTGTCTCTCTCTCTCACACCAGTCTGTCCCTCCTGTCTCTCTCTCTCACACCAGTCTGTCCCTCCTGTCTCTCTCTCTCTCACACCAGTCTGTCCCTCCTGTCTCTCTCTCTCACACCAGTCTGTCCCTCCTGTCTCTCTCTCTCACACCAGTCTGTCCCTCCTGTCTCTCTCTCTCTCTCTCACACCAGTCTGTCCCTCCTGTCTCTCTCTCTCACACCAGACTGTCCCTCCTGTCTCTCTCTCTCACACCAGTCTGTCCCTCCTGTCTCTCTCTCTCACACCAGTCTGTCCCTCCTGTCTCTCTCACACCAGTCTGTCCCTCCTGTCTCTCTCTCTCACACCAGTCTGTCCCTCCGGTCTCTCTCACACCAGACTGTCCCTCCTGTCTCTCTCTCTCACACCAGTCTGTCCCTCCTGTCTCTCTCTCTCACACCAGTCTGTCCCTCCTGTCTCTCTCTCTCACACCAGTCTGTCCCTCCTATCTCTCTCACACCAGTCTGTCCCTCCTGTCTCTCTCTCTCACACCAGTCTGTCCCTCCTGTCTCTCTCTCACACCAGTCTGTCCCTCCTGTCTCTCTCTCTCACACCAGTCTGTCCCTCCTGTCTCTCTCTCACACCAGTCTGTCCCTCCTGTCTCTCTCTCTCACACCAGTCTGTCCCTCCTGTCTCTCTCTCTCTCTCACACCAGTCTGTCCCTCCTGTCTCTCTCTCTCACACCAGTCTGTCCCTCCTGTCTCTCTCACACCAGTCTGTCCCTCCTGTCTCTCTCACACCAGTCTGTCCCTCCTGTCTCTCTCTCTCTCACACCAGTCTGTCCCTCCTGTCTCTCTCTCACACCAGTCTGTCCCTCCTGTCTCTCTCACACAAGTCTGTCCCTCCTGTCTCTCTCACACCAGTCTGTCCCTCCTGTCTCTCTCTCTCACACCAGTCTGTCCCTCCTGTCTCTCTCTCTCACACCAGTCTGTCCCTCCTGTCTCTCTCTCTCACACCAGTCTGTCCCTCCTGTCTCTCTCACACCAGTCTGTCCCTCCTGTCTCTCTCTCTCACACCAGTCTGTCCCTCCTGTCTCTCTCTCTCACACCAGTCTGTCCCTCCTGTCTCTCTCTCTCACACCAGTCTGTCCCTCCTGTCTCTCTCTCTCACACCAGTCTGTCCCTCCTGTCTCTCTCTCTCACACCAGTCTGTCCCTCCTGTCTCTCTCTCTCTCACACCAGTCTGTCCCTCCTGTCTCTCTCACACCAGTCTGTCCCTCCTGTCTCTCTCACACCAGTCTGTCCCTCCTGTCTCTCTCACACCAGTCTGTCCCTCCTGTCTCTCTCTCACACCAGTCTGTCCCTCCTGTCTCTCTCACACAAGTCTGTCCCTCCTGTCTCTCTCACACCAGTCTGTCCCTTCTGTCTCTCTCTCTCACACCAGTCTGTCCCTCCTGTCTCTCTCTCTCACACCAGTCTGTCCCTCCTGTCTCTCTCTCTCACACCAGTCTGTCCCTCCTGTCTCTCTCACACCAGTCTGTCCCTCCTGTCTCTCTCACACCAGTCTGTCCCTCCTGTCTCTCTCTCTCACACCAGTCTGTCCCTCCTGTCTCTCTCTCTCACACCAGTCTGTCCCTCCTGTCTCTCTCTCTCACACCAGTCTGTCCCTCCTGTCTCTCTCTCTCACACCAGTCTGTCCCTCCTGTCTCTCTCTCACACCAGTCTGCCTCCTGTCTCTCTCTCTCACACCAGTCTGTCCCTCCTGTCTCTCTCTCTCACACCAGTCTGTCCCTCCTGTCTCTCCCTCTCACACCAGTCTGTCCCTCCTGTCTCTCTCTCTCACACCAGTCTGTCCCTCCTGTCTCTCTCACACCAGTCTGTCCCTCCTGTCTCTCTCTCTCTCACACCAGTCTGTCCCTCCTGTCTCTCTCACACCAGTCTGTCCCTCCTGTCTCTCTCTCACACCAGTCTGTCCCTCCTGTCTCTCTCTCTCACACCAGTCTGTCCCTCCTGTCTCTCTCTCTCACACCAGTCTGTCCCTCCTGTCTCTCTCTCTCACACCAGTCTGTCCCTCCTGTCTCTCTCTCTCTCACACCAGTCTGTCCCTCCTGTCTCTCTCTCACACCAGTCTGTCCCTCCTGTCTCTCTCTCACACCAGTCTGTCCCTCCTGTCTCTCTCTCTCTCACACCAGTCTGTCCCTCCTGTCTCTCTCTCTCACACCAGTCTGTCCCTCCTGTCTCTCTCTCACACCAGTCTGTCCCTCCTGTCTCTCTCTCTCACACCAGTCTGTCCCTCCTGTCTCTCTCTCTCACACCAGTCTGTCCCTCCTGTCTCTCTCTCTCACACCAGTCTGTCCCTCCTGTCTCCCTCTCTCACACCAGTCTGTCCCTCCTGTCTCTGTCTCTCACACCAGTCTGTCCCTCCTGTCTCCCTCTCTCACACCAGTCTGTCCCTCCTGTCTCTCTCTCTCACACCAGTCTGTCCCTCCTGTCTCTCTCACACCAGTCTGTCCCTCCTGTCTCTCTCTCTCTCACACCAGTCTGTCCCTCCTGTCTCTCTCTCACACCAGTCTGTCCCTCCTGTCTCTCTCTCTCACACCAGTCTGTCCCTCCTGTCTCTCTCTCACACCAGTCTGTCCCTCCTGTCTCTCTCTCTCACACCAGTCTGTCCATCCTGTCTCTCTCTCACACCAGTCTGTCCCTCCTGTCTCTCTCACACCAGTCTGTCCCTCCTGTCTCTCTCTCTCACACCAGTCTGTCCCTCCTGTCTCTCTCACACCAGTCTGTCCCTCCTGTCTCTCTCTCTCACACCAGTCTGTCCCTTGTCTCTCTCTCACACCAGTCTGTCCCTCCTGTCTCTCTCTCTCACACCAGTCTGTCCCTCCTGTCTCTCTCACACCAGTCTGTCCCTCCTGTCTCTCTCTCTCTCACACCAGTCTGTCCCTCCTGTCTCTCTCTCACACCAGTCTGTCCCTCCTGTCTCTCTCTCTCACACCAGTCTGTCCCTCCTGTCTCTCTCTCACACCAGTCTGTCCCTCCTGTCTCTCTCTCTCACACCAGTCTGTCCATCCTGTCTCTCTCTCTCACACCAGTCTGTCCATCCTGTCTCTCTCTCACACCAGTCTGTCCCTCCTGTCTCTCTCTCTCACACCAGTCTGTCCCTCCTGTCTCTCTCTCTCACACCAGTCTGTCCCTCCTGTCTCTCTCTCTCACACCAGTCTGTCCCTCCTGTCTCTCTCACACCAGTCTGTCCCTCCTGTCTCTCTCTCTCACACCAGTCTGTCCCTCCTGTCTCTCTCTCTCACACTAGTCTGTCCCTCCTGTCTCTCTCTCTCACACCAGTCTGTCCCTCCTGTCTCTCTCTCACCAGTCTGTCCCTCCTGTCTCTCTCACACCAGTCTGTCCCTCCTGTCTCTCTCACACCAGTCTGTCCCTCCTGTCTCTCTCTCTCACACCAGTCTGTCCCTCCTGTCTCTCTCACACCAGTCTGTCCCTCTTGTCTCTCTCTCTCACACCAGTCTGTCCCTCCTGTCTCTCTCTCTCTCACACCAGTCTGTCCCTCCTGTCTCTCTCTCTCACACCAGTCTGTCCCTCCTGTCTCTCTCTCTCACACCAGTCTGTCCCTCCTGTCTCTCTCTCTCACACCAGTCTGTCCCTCCTGTCTCTCTCTCTCACACCAGTCTGTCCCTCCTGTCTCTCTCTCACACCAGTCTGTCCCTCCTGTCTCTCTCACACCAGTCTGTCCCTCCTGTCTCTCTCACACCAGTCTGTCCCTCCTGTCTCTCTCTCTCACACCAGTCTGTCCCTCCTGTCTCTCTCTCACACCAGTCTGTCCCTCCTGTCTCTCTCTCTCACACCAGTCTGTCCCTCCTGTCTCTCTCTCTCACCAGTCTGTCCCTCCTGTCTCTCTCTCTCACACCAGTCTGTCCCTCCTGTCTCTCTCACACCAGTCTGTCCCTCCTGTCTCTCTCTCACACCAGTCTGTGCCTCCTGTCTCTCTCTCTCACACCAGTCTGTCCCTCCTGTCTCTCTCTCACCAGTCTGTCCCTCCTATCTCTCTCTCTCACACCAGTCTGTCCCTCCTGTCTCTCTCACACCAGTCTGTCCCTCCTGTCTCTCTCTCTCACACCAGTCTGTCCCTCCTGTCTCTCTCTCTCACACCAGTCTGTCCCTCCTGTCTCTCTCACACCAGTCTGTCCCTCCTGTCTCTCTCTCTCACACCAGTCTGTCCCTCCTGTCTCTCTCTCTCACACCAGTCTGTCCCTCCTGTCTCTCTCTCTCACACCAGTCTGTCCCTCCTGTCTCTCTCTCGCACCAGTCTGTCCCTCCTGTCTCTCTCTCTCACACCAGTCTGTCCTTCCTGTCTCTCTCTCTCACACCAGTCTGTCCTTCCTGTCTCTCTCTCTCACACCAGTCTGTCCCTCCTGTCTCTCTCACACCAGTCTGTCCCTCCTGTCTCTCTCACACCAGTCTGTCCCTCCTGTCTCTCTCTCTCTCTCACACCAGACGGTCCCTCCTGTCTCTCTCTCTCACACCAGTCTGTCCCTCCTGTCTCTCTCACACCAGTCTGTCCCTCCTGTTCCCCCGATCACTCCTCCCCCTCCTCCATCTCTCCCTCCTCTCCGCTCCTGAGATTCACGCTCAGTGAAGAGGAAGCTTCCTCACCAATTTCCGATCGTTATTCCCCAGTTCCAATAAAGCTGAGGTCACGTACGCCGAGAGGGTAATGTGATCATCGACACCTCCCTGTGGATGGACAACACGGAGAGATCAGACAGAGAGAAACTTCAACACGGAAAGAACACCGGCAGCATCGTCCCTCTGACAGTGCGGCACTCCCTCAGCACTGACCCCCTGGCAGTGCGGCACTCCCTCAGCACTGACCCCCTGGCAGTGCGGCACTCCCTCAGCACTGACCCCCTGGCAGTGCGGCACTCCCTCAGTACTGACCCTCTGACAGTGCGGCACTCCCTCAGCACTGACCCCCTGGCAGTGCGGCACTCCCTCAGCACTGACCCTCTGACAGTGCGGCACTCCCTCAGTACTGACCCTCTGACAGTGCGGCACTCCCTCAGCACTGACCCCCTGACAGTGCGGCACTCCCTCAGCACTGACCCTCTGACAGGGCGGCACTCCCTCAGCACTGACCCTCTGACAGTGCGGCACTCCCTCAGCACTGACCCTCTGACAGTGCGGCACTCCCTCAGCACTGACCCTCTGACAGTGCGGCACTCCCTCAGCACTGACCCCCTGGCAGTGCGGCACTCCCTCAGCACTGACCCCCTGACAGTGCGGCACTCCCTCAGCACTGACCCTCTGACAGTGCGGTGCTCCCTCAGTACTGACCCTCTGACAGTGCGGCACTCCCTCAGCACTGACCCTCTGACAGTGCGGCACTCCCTCAGCACTGACCCCCTGACAGTGCGGCACTCCGTCAGCACTGACCCTCTGACAGTGCGGCACTCCCTCAGCACTGACCCTCTGACAGTGCGGCACTCCCTCAGTACTGACTCTCTGACAGTGCGGCACTCCCTCAGCACTGACCCCCCGACAGTGCGGCACTCCCTCAGCACTGACCCTCTGACAGTGCGGCACTCCCTCAGCACTGACCCTCTGACAGTGCGGCACTCCCTCAGTACTGACCCTCTGACAGTGCGGCACTCCCTCAGTACCGACCCTCTGACAGTGCGGCACTCCCTCAGCACTGACCCTCTTGCCCTTTGCCCTCTGACCTTCATGGCATTGTTGAACAGACAGCCCAGGCTGCCGAAACAGCCCGATTCCATTCGATGTCTCACGAAGAATCTGGCAGCTTCCCTGATGATTTTCTCATCGATGAAGATGTAGGGACGCGCTTGGAGAAATGATTTTAATACAAACGCTGTTAGCCTGAGAGAGAGAGAGAGAGAGAAAGGAGTGTGAGAGAGGATGGGAACAGCAGTTCATCCCTTTATCCTGTCCTTTCCACACTCTCTCCTTCCTTCCCTCTCCAGATATTAGACTGTCGTTCCCTGTCGCTCTGTCTCTCTCTCTCACTCTGTCCTCCTCTCACTTTCACTCCCTCTCTCTGTCTCTCTCTCTCACTCTGTCCCTCTCTTTCACTCCCTCTCTCTGTCTCAGTCTGTCACGCTGTCCCTCGGTATCGCCCTATTATCGATTTCCCAGTAAATTTCCTTGTCTGTGTGTGAAACTTTCCCCCCTCTCTGTGTGTGTTATAATCACGCATCCCCAGTGAATCTGGGTGTTGTGTGTGTGATACTTTCCCCTCTCTCTGTGTGTGTTATGATCACTCTTCCCCAGTGAATCTGGGTGTTGTGTGTGTGATACTTTCCCCCCTCTCTGTGCGTGTTATGATCACTCTTTCCCTGTGAATCTGGGTGTTGTGTGTGTGATACTTTCCCCCCTCTCTGTGTATGTTATGATCACTCTTCCCCAGTGAATCTGGGTGTTGTGTGTGTGATACTTTCCCCCCTCTCTGTGTGTGTTATGATCACTCTTCCCCAGTGAATCTGGGTGTTGTGTGTGTGATACTTTCCCCCCTCTCTGTGTGTGCTATGATCACTCTTTCCCAGTGAATCTGGGTGTTGTGTGTGTGATACTTTCCCCCCTCTCTGTGCGTGTTACAATCCCGCTTCCCCAGTGAATCTGGGTGTTGTGTGTGTGATACTTTCCCCCCTCTCTGTGTGTGTTATGATCACTCTTCCCCAGTGAATCTGGGTGTTGTGTGTGTGATACTTTCCCCCCTCTGTGTGTGTGTTATGATCACTCTTCCCCAGTGAATCTGGGTGTTGTGTGTGTGATACTTTCCCCTCTCTCTGTGTGTGTTATGATCACTCTTTCCCAGTGAATCTGGGTGTTGTGTGTGTGATACGTTCCCCCCTCTGTGTGTGTGTTATGATCACTCTTCCCCAGTGAATCTGGGTGTTGTGTGTGTGATACATTCCCCCCTCTCTGTGCGTGTTACAATCCCGCTTCCCCAGTGAATCTGGGTGTTGTGTGTGTGATACCTTCCCCCCTCTCTGTGTGTGTTATGATCACTCTTTCCCAGTGAATCTGGGTGTTGTGTGTGTGACACTTTCCCCCCTCTCTGTGCGTGTTATGATCACTCTTTCCCAGTGAATCTGGGTGTTTATATGTGTATTACTTTCCCCCCTCTCTGTGTGTGTTATGATCACTCTTTCCCAGTGAATCTGGGTGTTTATATGTGTATTACCTTCCCCCCTCTCTGTGCGTGTTATGATCACCCTTCCCCAGTGAATCTGGGTGTTGTGTGTGATACTTTCCCCTCTCTCTGTGTGTGCTATGATCACTCTTTCCCAGTGAATCTGGGTGTTGTGTGTGTGATACTTTCCCCCCTCTCTGTGCGTGTTATGATCACTCTTCCCCAGTGAATCTGGGTGTTGTGTGTGATACTTTCCCCCCTCTCTGTGTGTGTTATGATCACTCTTCCCCAGTGAATCTGGGTGTTGTGTGTGTGATACTTTCCCCTCTCTCTGTGTGTGTTATGATCACTCTTTCCCAGTGAATCTGGGTGTTGTGTGTGTGATACTTTCCCCCCTCTGTGTGTGTGTTATGATCACTCTTCCCCAGTGAATCTGGGTGTTGTGTGTGTGATACATTCCCCCCTCTCTGTGCGTGTTACAATCCCGCTTCCCCAGTGAATCTGGGTGTTGTGTGTGTGATACCTTCCCCCCTCTCTGTGTGTGTTATGATCACTCTTTCCCAGTGAATCTGGGTGTTGTGTGTGTGATACTTTCCCCCCTCTCTGTGCGTGTTATGATCACTCTTCCCCAGTGAATCTGGGTGTTGTGTGTGTGATACTTTCCCCCCTCTCTGTGCGTGTTATGATCACTCTTCCCCAGTGAATCTGGGTGTTGTGTGTGTGATACTTTCCCCTCTCTCTGTGTGTGTTATGATCACTCTTTCCCAGTGAATCTGGGTGTTGTGTGTGATACTTTCCCCCCTCTCTGTGTGTGTTATGATCACTCTTCCCCAGTGAATCTGGGTGTTGTGTGTGTGATACATTCCCCCCTCTCTGTGCGTGTTACAATCCCGCTTCCCCAGTGAATCTGGGTGTTGTGTGTGTGATACTTTCCCCCCTCTCTGTGTGTGTTATGATCACTCTTTCCCAGTGAATCTGGGTGTTGTGTGTGTGATACCTTCCCCCCTCTCTGTGTGTGTTATGATCACTCTTTCCCAGTGAATCTGGGTGTTGTGTGTGTGACACTTTCCCCCCTCTCTGTGCGTGTTATGATCACTCTTTCCCAGTGAATCTGGGTGTTTATATGTGTATTACTTTCCCCCCTCTCTGTGTGTGTTATGATCACTCTTCCCCAGTGAATCTGGGTGTTATGTGTGTGATACTTTCCCCTCTCTCTGTGCGTGTTATGATCACTCTTTCCCAGTGAATCTGGGTGTTTATATGTGTATTACTTTCCCCTCTCTCTGTGTGTGTTATGATCACTCTTCCCCAGTGAATCTGGGTGTTGTGTGTGTGATACTTTCCCCTCTCTCTGTGCGTGTTATGATCACTCTTTCCCAGTGAATCTGGGTGTTGTGTGTGATACTTTCCCCTCCCTCTGTGCGTGTTATGATCACGCTTCCCCAGTGAATCTGGGTGTTGTGTGTGTGATACTTTCCCCTCTCTCTGTGTGTGCTATGATCACTCTTTCCCAGTGAATCTGGGTGTTGTGTGTGTGATACTTTCCCCCCTCTCTGTGTGTGCTATGATCACTCTTTCCCAGTGAATCTGGGTGTTGTGTGTGTGATACTTTCCCCCCTCTCTGTGCGTGTTATGATCACTCTTCCCCAGTGAATCTGGGTGTTGTGTGTGATACTTTCCCCCCTCTCTGTGTGTGTTATGATCACTCTTCCCCAGTGAATCTGGGTGTTGTGTGTGTGATACTTTCCCCTCTCTCTGTGTGTGTTATGATCACTCTTTCCCAGTGAATCTGGGTGTTGTGTGTGTGATACTTTCCCCCCTCTGTGTGTGTGTTATGATCACTCTTCCCCAGTGAATCTGGGTGTTGTGTGTGTGATACATTCCCCCCTCTCTGTGCGTGTTACAATCCCGCTTCCCCAGTGAATCTGGGTGTTGTGTGTGATACTTTCCCCCCTCTCTGTGTGTGTTATGATCACTCTTTCCCAGTGAATCTGGGTGTTGTGTGTGTGATACTTTCCCCTCTGTGTGTGTTATGATCACTCTTCCCCAGTGAATCTGGGTGTGTGTGTGATACTTTCCCCCCTCTCTGTGCGTGTTATGATCACTCTTTCCCAGTGAATCTGGGTGTTGTGTGTGTGATACTTTCCCCTCTCTCTGTGTGTGTTATGATCACTCTTCCCCAGTGAATCTGGGTGTTGTGTGTGTGATACATTCCCCCCTCTCTGTGCGTGTTACAATCCCGCTTCCCCAGTGAATCTGGGTGTTGTGTGTGTGATACCTTCCCCCCTCTCTGTGTGTGTTATGATCACTCTTTCCCAGTGAATCTGGGTGTTGTGTGTGTGATACTTTCCCCCCTCTCTGTGCGTGTTATGATCACTCTTTCCCAGTGAATCTGGGTGTTTATATGTGTATTATTTTCCCCCCTCTCTGTGTGTGTTATGATCACTCTTTCCCAGTGAATCTGGGTGTGTGTGTGATACTTTCCCCTCTCTCTGTGCGTGTTATGATCACTCTTTCCCAGTGAATCTGCGTGTTGTGTGTGTGATACTTTCCCCTCTGTGTGTGTTATGATCACTCTTCCCCAGTGAATCTGGGTGTGTGTGTGATACTTTCCCCCCTCTCTGTGCGTGTTATGATCACTCTTTCCCAGTGAATCTGGGTGTTTATATGTGTATTACTTTCCCCCCTCTCTGTGTGTGTTATGATCATTCTTCCCCAGTGAATCTGGGTGTTGTGTGTGTGATACTTTCCCCTCTCTCTGTGCGTGTTATGATCACTCTTTCCCAGTGAATCTGGGTGTTGTGTGTGTGATACTTTCCCCTCTCTCTGTGTGTGTTATGATCACTCTTCCCCAGTGAATCTGGGTGTTGTGTGTGTGATACTTTCCCCTCTCTCTGTGTGTGTTATAATCACGCTTTCCCAGTGAATCTGGGTGTTGTGTGTGTGATACTTTCCCCCCTCTCTGTGCGTGTTATGATCACTCTTCCCCAGTGAATCTGGGTGTTGTGTGTGTGATACTTTCCCCCCTCTCTGTGCGTGTTACAATCCCGCTTCCCCAGTGAATCTGGGTGTTGTGTGTGTGATACTTTCCCCCTTCTCTGTGTGTGTTATGATCACTCTTCCCCAGTGAATCTGCGTGTTGTGTGTGTGATACTTTCCCCCCTCTCTGTGTGTGTTATGATCACTCTTTCCCAGTGAATCTGGGTGTTGTGTGTGTGATACTTTCCCCCCTCTCTGTGTGTGTTATAATCACCCTTTCCCAGTGAATCTGGGTGTTGTGTGTGTGATACTTTCCCCCCTCTCTGTGCGTGTTACAATCCCGCTTCCCCAGTGAATCTGGGTGTTGTGTGTGTGATACTTTCCCCCCTCTCTGTGCGTGTTACAATCCCGCTTCCCCAGTGAATCTGGGTGTTGTGTGTGTGATACTTTCCCCCCTCTCTGTGTGTGTTATGATCACTCTTCCCCAGTGAATCTGGGTGTTGTGTGTGTGATACTTTCCCCCCTCTCTGTGTGTATTATGATCATTCTTCCCCAGTGAATCTGCGTGTTGTGTGTGATACTTTCTGCCCTGTGTGCATGTTATGATCACTCTTGCCCAGTAAATCTGGTGTTTGTGTGTGTGATATTTTCAGCTTTCTCTCTGTGCGTGTTATGATCACTCTTTCCCAGTGCATCCGAGTGTGTGTGTGTGTAATGCTTTTCAGCATAAACAAAGAACAAAGAAAATTACAGCACAGGAACAGGCCCTTCGGCCCTCCAAGCCTGCACCGACCATGCTGCCCGACTTAACTAAAACCCCTATCCTTCTGGGGACTGTATCGCTCTATTCCCATCCTATTCATGTATTTGTCTAGATGCCCTTCAAAAGTCACTACCGTATCTGCTCGCACTCTCTCCCCCGGCAGCGAGTTCCAGGTACCCACCATCTTCTGTGTAAATAATCTGCCTCGTACATCTCCTTTAAACCTTGCCCCTCGCACCTTAAACCTGTGCCCCCTAGTAACTGACTCTTCCACCCTAGGGAAAAGCTTCTGACTATCCACTCTGTCCATGCCTCTCATAATCTTGTAGACTTCTATCAGGTCTCCCCTCAACCTCCGTCGCTCCAGTGAGAACAAACCAAGTTTCTCCAACCTCTCCTCATAGCTAATGCCCTCCATGCCAGGCAACATCCTGGTCAATCTTTTCTGTACCCTCTCCAAAGCCTCCACATCCTTCTGGTAATGTGGCGACCAGAATTGAACACTATATTCCAAGTGTAGCCAGCTCTGTGTACAGTACAGAAACATAGAAGATAGGAGGAGGAGGCCATTCGGCCCTTCGATCATGCTCCGCCATTCATTAAGATCATGGCTCATCATCCAACTCAATAGCCTAATCCTGCTTTCTCCCCATAACCTTTGATCCCATTCGCCCCAAGTGCTATCTCCAGCCGCCTCTTGAATACATTCAATGTTTTGGCATCAACTACTTCCCGTGGTAATGAATTCCTCAGGCTCACCGGGTGAAAAAATGTCTCCGCACCTCCGTCCTAAATGCTCTACCCTGAGCTCTCTGACTGTGACCCTGGTTCTGGACTCCCTCACCATCGGGAATATCTTCCCTGGACCTACCCAGTCTAGTCCAGTTACAATTGTTTTTTCCGAGTGAATCTGAGTGTGCGTGTATGTGTGTGTGTGATGCTCTCTCTCTCTCGGTATTATGATCGCTATTTCCCAGTGAATCTCTGTGTGGGTGCGATGCTCTCTCTCTCTCGGTATTATGATCACTATTTCCCAGTGAATCTCTGTGTGCGATGCTCTCTCTCTCTCTCGGTATTATGATCACTATTTCCCAGTGAATCTCTGTGTGTGTGTGATGCTCTCTCTCTCAGTATTATGATCACTATTTCCCAGTGAATCTCTGTGTGTGTGCGATGCTCTCTCTCTCTCTCGGTATTATGATCGCTATTTCCCAGTGAATCTCTGTGTGTGTGCGATGCTCTCTCTCTCTCTCTCTCGGTATTATGATCACTATTTCCCAGTGAATCTCTGTGTGTGTGCGATGCTCTCTCTCTCTCGGTATTATGATCACTATTTCCCACTGAATCTCTGTGTGTGTGCGATGCTCTCTCTCTCTCGGTATTATGATCACTATTTCCCAGTGAATCTCTGTGTGTGTGCGATGCTCTCTCTCTCTCTCGGTATTATGATCGCTATTTCCCAGTGAATCTCTGTGTGTGTGTGATGCTCTCCCTCTCTCTCTCTCGGTATTATGATCACTATTTCCCAGTTAATCTCTGTGTGTGTGCGATGCTCTCTCTCGGTATTATGATCGCTATTGCCCAGTGAATGTCTGTGTGTGTGCGATGCTCTCTCTCTCTCGGTATTATGATCACTATTTCCCAGTGAATGTCTGTGTGTGTGCGATGCTCTCTCTCACTCTCTCTCGGTATTATGATCGCTATTTCCCAGTTAATCTCTGTGTGTGTGCGATGCTCTCTCTCACTCTCTCTCGGTATGATGATCACTATTTCCCAGTGAATCTCTGTGTGTGCGATGCTCTCTATCTTGGTATTATGATCACTATTTCCAAGTGAATGTCTGTGTGTGTGCGATGCTCTCTCTCACTCTCTCTCGGTATTATGATCGCTATTTCCCAGTTAATCTCTGTGTGTGTGCGATGCTCTCTCTCACTCTCTCTCGGTATGATGATCACTATTTCCCAGTGAATCTCTGTGTGTGCGATGCTCTCTCTCTTGGTATTATGATCACTATTTCCCAGTGAATGTCTGTGTGTGTGCGATGCTCTCTCTCACTCTCTCTCGGTATTATGATCGCTATTTCCCAGTTAATCTCTGTGTGTGTGCGGTGCTCTCTCTCACTCTCTCTCGGTATGATGATCACTATTTCCCAGTGAATCTCTGTGTGCGCAATGCTCTCTCTCTTGGTATTATGATCACTATTTCCCAGTGAATGTCTGTGTGTGTGCGATGCTCTCTCTCTCTCGGTATTATGATCACTATTTTCCAGTGAATCACTGTGTGTGTGATGCTCTCTCTCTCTCGGTATTATGATCACTATTTCCCAGTGAATCTCTGTGTGTGTGCGCGATGCTCTCTCTCTCTCGGTATTATGATCGCTATTTCCCAGTTAATCTCTCTGTGTGTGCGATGCTCTCTCTCTCTCTCTCGGTATTATGATCACTATTTCCCAGTGAATGTCTGTGTGTGTGCGATGCTCTCTCTCTCGGTATTATGGTCACTATTTCCCAGTGAATCTCGGTGTGTGTGCGATGCTCTCTCTCTCTCTCTCTCGGTATTATGGTCACTATTTCCCAGTGAATCTCTGTGTGTGTGCGATGCTCTCTCTCTCTCTCTCGGTATTATGATCGCTATTTCCCAGTGAATCTCTGTGTGTGTGCGATGCTCTCTCTCTCTCTCTCTCGGTATTATGATCACTATTTCCCAGTGAATCTCTGTGTGTGTGCGATGCTCTCTCTCTCTCGGTATTATGATCACTATTTCCCACTGAATCTCTGTGTGTGTGCGATGCTCTCTCTCTCTCGGTATTATGATCACTATTTCCCAGTGAATCTCTGTGTGTGTGCGATGCTCTCTCTCGGTATTATGATCGCTATTTCCCAGTGAATCTCTGTGTGTGTGTGATGCTCTCCCTCTCTCTCTCTCGGTATTATGATCACTATTTCCCAGTTAATCTCTGTGTGTGTGCGATGCTCTCTCTCGGTATTATGATCGCTATTGCCCAGTGAATGTCTGTGTGTGTGCGATGCTCTCTCTCTCTCGGTATTATGATCACTATTTCCCAGTGAATGTCTGTGTGTGTGCGATGCTCTCTCTCACTCTCTCTCGGTATTATGATCGCTATTTCCCAGTTAATCTCTGTGTGTGTGCGATGCTCTCTCTCACTCTCTCTCGGTATGATGATCACTATTTCCCAGTGAATCTCTGTGTGTGCGATGCTCTCTATCTTGGTATTATGATCACTATTTCCCAGTGAATGTCTGTGTGTGTGCGATGCTCTCTCTCACTCTCTCTCGGTATTATGATCGCTATTTCCCAGTTAATCTCTGTGTGTGTGCGATGCTCTCTCTCACTCTCTCTCGGTATGATGATCACTATTTCCCAGTGAATCTCTGTGTGTGCGATGCTCTCTCTCTTGGTATTATGATCACTATTTCCCAGTGAATGTCTGTGTGTGTGCGATGCTCTCTCTCACTCTCTCTCGGTATTATGATCGCTATTTCCCAGTTAATCTCTGTGTGTGTGCGGTGCTCTCTCTCACTCTCTCTCGGTATGATGATCACTATTTCCCAGTGAATCTCTGTGTGCGCAATGCTCTCTCTCTTGGTATTATGATCACTATTTCCCAGTGAATGTCTGTGTGTGTGCGATGCTCTCTCTCTCTCGGTATTATGATCACTATTTTCCAGTGAATCACTGTGTGTGTGATGCTCTCTCTCTCTCGGTATTATGATCACTATTTCCCAGTGAATCTCTGTGTGTGTGCGCGATGCTCTCTCTCTCTCGGTATTATGATCGCTATTTCCCAGTTAATCTCTCTGTGTGTGCGATGCTCTCTCTCTCTCTCTCGGTATTATGATCACTATTTCCCAGTGAATGTCTGTGTGTGTGCGATGCTCTCTCTCTCGGTATTATGGTCACTATTTCCCAGTGAATCTCGGTGTGTGTGCGATGCTCTCTCTCTCTCTCTCTCGGTATTATGGTCACTATTTCCCAGTGAATCTCTGTGTGTGTGCGATGCTCTCTCTCTCTCTCTCGGTATTATGATCGCTATTTCCCAGTGAATCTCTGTGTGTGTGCGATGCTCTCTCTCTCTCTCTCTCGGTATTATGATCACTATTTCCCAGTGAATCTCTGTGTGTGTGCGATGCTCTCTCTCTCTCGGTATTATGATCACTATTTCCCAGTGAATCTCTGTGTGTGTGCGATGCTCTCTCTCTCTCGGTATTATGATCACTATTTCCCAGTGAATCTCTGTGTGTGTGCGATGCTCTCTCTCGGTATTATGATCGCTATTTCCCAGTGAATCTCTGTGTGTGTGCGATGCTCTCTCTCGGTATTATGATCGCTATTGCCCAGTGAATGTCTGTGTGTGTGCGATGCTCTCTCTCTCTCGGTATTATGATCACTATTTCCCAGTGAATGTCTGTGTGTGTGCGATGCTCTCTCTCACTCTCTCTCGGTATTATGATCGCTATTTCCCAGTTAATCTCTGTGTGTGTGCGATGCTCTCTCTCACTCTCTCTCGGTATGATGATCACTATTTCCCAGTGAATCTCTGTGTGTGCGATGCTCTCTCTCTTGGTATTATGATCACTATTTCCCAGTGAATGTCTGTGTGTGTGCGATGCTCTCTCTCACTCTCTCTCGGTATTATGATCGCTATTTCCCAGTGAATCTCTGTGTGTGTGCGGTGCTCTCTCTCACTCTCTCTCGGTATGATGATCACTATTTCCCAGTGAATCTCTGTGTGCGCAATGCTCTCTCTCTTGGTATTATGATCACTATTTCCCAGTGAATGTCTGTGTGTGTGCGATGCTCTCTCTCTCTCGGTATTATGATCACTATTTTCCAGTGAATCACTGTGTGTGTGATGCTCTCTCTCTCTCGGTATTATGATCACTATTTCCCAGTGAATCTCTGTGTGTGTGCGCGATGCTCTCTCTCTCTCGGTATTATGATCGCTATTTCCCAGTTAATCTCTCTGTGTGTGCGATGCTCTCTCTCTCTCTCTCGGTATTATGATCACTATTTCCCAGTGAATGTCTGTGTGTGTGCGATGCTCTCTCTCTCGGTATTATGGTCACTATTTCCCAGTGAATCTCGGTGTGTGTGCGATGCTCTCTCTCTCTCTCTCTCGGTATTATGGTCACTATTTCCCAGTGAATCTCTGTGTGTGTGCGATGCTCTCTCTCTCTCTCTCGGTATTATGATCGCTATTTCCCAGTGAATCTCTGTGTGTGTGCGATGCTCTCTCTCTCTCTCTCTCTCAGTATTATGGTCACTATTTCCCAGTGAATCTCGGTGTGTGTGCGATGCTCTCTCTCTCTCTCTCTCGGTATTATGGTCACTATTTCCCAGTGAATCTCGGTGTGTGTGCGATGCTCTCTCTCTCGGTATTATGGTCACTATTTCCCAGTGAATCTCGGTGTGTGTGCGATGCTCTCTCTCTCGGTATTATGATCGCTATTTCCCAGTGAATCTCTGTGTGTGTGCGATGCTCTCTCTCTCTCTCTCTCTCGGTATTATGATCACTATTTCCCAGTGAATCTCTGTGTGTGTGCGATGCTCTCTCTCTCTCTCTCGGTATTATGATCGCTATTTCCCAGTGAATCTCGGTGTGTGTGCGATGCTCTCTCTCTCTCTCTCAGTATTATGGTCACTATTTCCCAGTGAATCTCGGTGTGTGTGCGATGCTCTCTCTCTCGGTATTATGATCGCTATTTCCCAGTGAATCTCGGTGTGTGTGCGATGCTCTCTCTCTCTCTCTCTCTCGGTATTATGATCACTATTTCCCAGTGAATCTCTGTGTGTGTGCGATGCTCTCTCTCTCTCTCTCGGTATTATGATCGCTATTTCCCAGTGAATCTCGGTGTGTGTGCGATGCTCTCTCTCTCTCGGTATTATGGTCACTATTTCCCAGTGAATCTCTGTGTGTGTGCGATGCTCTCTCTCTCTCTCTCTCTCGGTATTATGATCACTATTTCCCAGTGAATTTCTGTGTGTGCACGATGCTCTCTCTCTCTCTCTCAGTATTATGATCGCTATTTCCCAGTGAATCTCTGTGTGTGTGCGATGCTCTCTCTCTCTCTTGGTATTATGATCGCTATTTCCCAGTGAATCTCTGTGTGTGTGCGATGCTCTCTCTCTCTCTTGGTATTATGATCGCTATTTCCCAGTGAATCTCTGTGTGTGCGATGCTCTCTCTCTCTCTCTCTCTCAGTATTATGATCACTATTTCCCAGTGAATCTCTGTGTGTGTGCGATGCTCTCTCTCTCTCGGTATTATGATCACTAATTCCGAGTGAATCTCTGTGTGCGTGCGAAGCTCTCTCTCTCTCGGTATTACGATCACTATTTCTCAGTGAATCTCTGTGTGTGTGCGATGCTCTCTCTCTCTCGGTATTATGATCACTAATTCCCAGTGAATCTCTGTGTGTGTGCGATGCTCTCTCTCTCTCGGTATTATGATCACTATTTCCCAGTGAATCTCTGTGTGTGTGCGATGCTCTCTCTCTCTCTCTCTCGGTATTACGATCACTATTTCTCAGTGAATCTCTGTGTGTGTGTGATGCTCTCTCTCTCTCAGTATTATGATCACTATTTCCCAGTGAATCTCTGTGTGTGTGCGATGCTCTCTCTCTCTCTCTCTCGGTATTATGGTCACTATTTCCCAGTGAATCTCTGTGTGTGCGATGCTCTCTCTCACTCTCTCTCGGTATTACGATCACTATTTCTCAGTGAATCTCTGTGTGTGTGCGATGCTCTCTCCCTCTCTCGGTATTATGGTCACTATTTCCCGGTGAATCTCTGTGTGTGTGCGATGCTCTCTCTCTCTCTCTTTCTCGGTATTACGATCACTATTTCCCAGTGAATCTCTGTGTGTGTGCGATGATCTCTCTCTCTCAGTATTACGATCACTATTTCTTAGTGAATCTCTGTGTGTGTGCGATGCTCTCTCCCTCTCTCGGTATTATGGTCACTATTTCCCGGTGAATCTCTGTGTGTGTGCGATGCTCTCTCTCTCTCTCTCTCTCGGTATTATGATCACTATTTCCCAGTGAATCTCTGTGTGTGTGTGATGCTCTCTCTCTCTCTCTCTCTCGGTATTATGATCACTATTTCCCAGTGAATTTCTGTGTGTGCACGATGCTCTCTCTCTCTCTCTCTCAGTATTATGATCGCTATTTCCCAGTGAATCTCTGTGTGTGTGCGATGCTCTCTCTCTCTCTTGGTATTATGATCGCTATTTCCCAGTGAATCTCTGTGTGTGCGATGCTCTCTCTCTCTCTCGGTAATATGGTCACTATTTCCCAGTGAATCTGTGTGTGTGTGTGATGCTCTCTCTCACTCTCTCTCGGTATTATGATCGCTATTTCCCAGTTAATCTCTGTATGTGTGCGATGCTCTCTCTCTCTCGGTATTATGATCACTATTTCCCAGTGAATGTCTGTGTGTGTGCGATGCTCTCTCTCACTCTCTCTCGGTATTATGATCGCTATTTCCCAGTGAATCTCTGTGTGTGTGCGATGCTCTCTCTCCCTCTCTCTCTCAGTATTATGATCACTATTTCCCAGTGAATCTCTGTGTGTGTGCGATGCTCTCTCTCTCTCGGTATTATGATTGCTATTTCCCAGTGAATCTCTGTATGTGTGTGCGATTTCACTATTTCCCAGTAAGTCCTGGCTGGTGCAGGAGTGAGAGGGACAGGAATTAAGTTCTGTACCAGGTATTTCCCTCAGGGTCACTCGCTCCAAACGCACTGAAGGATCCATCACTATGTTTGTACTTCAGCTGGTTCTGATATCCTGTGTGGGAGAGGGAGGGTTAATGATGATTAAACAGGGCACAGAGAGTCTCACAGACTCACACACAGAGTAACACGCACACAGTGTCACACACACACACAGAGTAAAACACACGCACAGTGTCACACACACACAGTGTCACACACACACACACACACAGAGTAACACACAGTGTCACACAGACTCACAGACCAAGTGACACACAGTGTCACACACACAAGCACACAGAGTAACACAAACATAACACACACACACACACACACACAAACAGTGTAACACACAGTGTAACACAGACCCACAAACAGGGTGACACACACACAGTGTCACACACACCTACATCATTAAGTAACACAAACTCACACAATGTAACACACACTGACACGATAACACGTGCAGTATAACACACACACAAACACACGTAGAAACTCTCTCACGCACATGTAGAAACTGTCACAGACACACACACAGATATAGAAACTGTCACACACACACATAGAAACTGTCACACACACACACATAGAAACTCTCTCTCACACACACACACACAGATATAGAAACTCTCACACACGCTCATGTAGAAACTCACACACACACATATAGAAACTCACACACACACATATCGAAACTCTC
>NW_027591122.1:110000-112587 GCF_964213995.1 Mustelus asterias
ACACACACACAGATATAGAAACTCACACACACACACAAACACAGATATAGAAACTCTCTCACACACACACACAGATATAGAAACTCTCTCTCACACACACACACAGATATAGAAACTCTCACACACACACACACACACATATAGAAACTCTCTCTCACACACACACACAGATATAGAAACTCTCTCACACACACACACAGATATAGAAACTCTCTCTCTCACACACACACAGATATAGAAACTCTCTCTCACACACACACAAATATAGAAACTCTCTCTCTCACACACACACAGATATAGAAACTCTCTCTCACACACACACAGATATAGAAACTCTCTCTCACACACACACACAGATATAGAAACTCTCTCTCACACACACACACACACAGATATAGAAACTCTCTCACACACACACAGATATAGAAACTCTCTCTCACACACACACAGATATAGAAACTCTCTCTCACACACACACACACAGATATAGAAACTCTCTCTCACACACACACACACAGATATAGAAACTCTCTCACACACACACAGATATAGAAACTCTCTCTCTCACACACACACACACAGATATAGAAACTCTCACACACACACACACAGATATAGAAACTCTCTCACACACACACACACACAGATATAGAAACTCTCTCTCACACACACACACACAGATATAGAAACTCTCTCACACACACACACACACACATATAGAAACTCTCTCTCACACACACACAGATATAGAAACTCTCACACACACACACACACATATAGAAACTCTCTCTCACACACACACACAGATATAGAAACTCTCTCTCACACACACACACACACAGATATAGAAACTCTCTCTCACACACACAGATATAGAAACTCTCTCTCACACACACACAGATATAGAAACTCTCTCTCACACACACACAGATATAGAAACTCTCACACACACACACACACAGATATAGAAACTCTCTCTCACACACACACAGATATAGAAACTCTCTCTCACACACACACACACAGATATAGAAACTCTCTCACACACACACACACAGATATAGAAACTCTCTCTCTCACACACACACACAGATATTGAAACTCTCTCACACACACACACACACATATAGAAACTCTCTCTCACACACACACAGATATAGAAACTCTCACACACGCACACACAGATATAGAAACTCTCTCACACACACACACAGATATAGAAACTCTCTCACACACACACACAGATATAGAAACTCTCTCACACACACACACACACAGATATAGAAACTCTCTCTCTCACACACACACACAGATATAGAAACTCTCTCTCTCACACACACACACAGATATAGAAACTCTCTCTCACACACACACACAGATATAGAAACTCTCTCTCTCACACACACACACAGATATAGAAACTCTCTCTCACACACACACACACAGATATAGAAACTCTCTCACACACACACACACAGATATAGAAACTCTCTCTCACACACACACACACAGATATAGAAACTCTCTCTCACACACACACACAGATATAGAAACTCTCTCACACACACACACAGATATAGAAACTCTCTCTCTCACACACACACACAGATATAGAAACTCTCTCACACACACACACACACAGATATAGAAACTCTCTCACACACACACACAGATATAGAAACTCTCTCTCACACACACACACAGATATAGAAACTCTCTCTCTCACACACACACACAGATATAGAAACTCTCACACACACACACACACAGATATAGAAACTCTCTCTCACACACACACACACAGATATAGAAACTCTCTCTCACACACACACACAGATATAGAAACTCTCTCTCACACACACACACACAGATATAGAAACTCTCTCTCACACACACAGATATAGAAACTCTCTCTCACACACACACACACACACAGATATAGAAACTCTCTCTCACACACACAGATATAGAAACTCTCTCTCACACACACACAGATATAGAAACTCTCTCTCACACACACACACACATATAGAAACTCTCTCTCACACACACACACACAGATATAGAAACTCTCTCACACACACACACACACAGATATAGAAACTCTCTCTCACACACACACACACAGATATAGAAACTCTCTCATACACACACAGATATAGAAACTCTCTCTCACACACACACACACACACAGATATAGAAACTCTCTCTCACACACACACACACAGATATAGAACTCTCTCTCACACACACAGATATAGAAACTCTCTCTCACACACACACACACAGATATAGAAACTCTCTCACACACACACAGATATAGAAACTCTCTCACACACACACAGATATAGAAACTCTCTCTCACACACACACAGATATAGAAACTCTCTCTCACACACACACTCTCTCTCGCACACACTCTCTCTCTCGCACACACTCTCTCTCTCGCACACACCTCTCTCTCGCACAACACTCTCACACACACTCTCTCTCTCGCACACACTCTCTCTCGCACACACTATCTCTCTCACACACTCTCTCTCTCACACACGCACACTCTCTCTCTCTCACACACAATCCTCTCACA